>NC_056703.1:5783722-5878722 GCF_018831695.1 Puntigrus tetrazona | reverse complement strand
CCCCTTGATACTGTGACCTTATAAGGAAGAACTCGGCAAGCCGTTTTATTTTCGTCAAACTACGTCACATCATAATGATGCTACTTTTATATGTTCTAGGAAAAATATTAAATGCCCATGTTAACATTTGATACACAACTCTGCTACTAGTAATGGTTAATCAGACTATTTTAGTGGATCATAGATTAATACTTCACAGAAATATGTGCATTTTACTGTAAGCATGTTCATTTGTAATTAAAATGAATCTTAGTGTTTTTAATTTTTTTTATTTTAACATTTTATTTTGTTGTGTGCTTGTTTTCATTTTTTTTTTGTCTGTGTTAATTATTTTTACTTGTTTTATTCATTTCATTGATGGTTTGCATTAAGGTAACAATGTTTTTTATTTTTGATCGAGCATGCTTTGTTGGTTCACATTTGTGATGATTTATGTGCATGTTAAAAATATAAGCAGTTCCAGAAACACAGAGGTGTAATGTGTGTAAATGGTGATTTGATCGCGATGACAAGCGTCTTCCTTGCATCAGCCTTTTAAAAGTATTGCGTTTCTGTTTTTCGTTCTCATGCACCAGCCAAAAAGCTCCATTAGCGTTGTCGCGTATCGATCGGCGCACTGTTGTTTACCTCCTGTTGATCTGTTGATTTTCTTGGGATCCCTTTAGATCCTCGCTGGGCGTCTGTGAACAGAGGAGTTCTGATATGTGACGGGTGCTGTGGCGTTCACCGCAGTCTGGGTCGCCACAACTCACAAGTGCGCCATTTGTCAAACACGCCCTGGCCACCCACCCAGCTACAGGTGAGCCGAACTCTCAGACGAGAGGACTTTTATTATGCCGTCTGCATCGAATGCGACTGTCATGCACCGCGGGAATCTCCATCACCTGCACTACACCGAGCCATAGTTTACTGACGAGCGATTAATTATAAATACTTTGCCTGAGATGTGCATGTTAATAATAGTAATTAGCGGATGCTCCGATACCGATACTGGTATCGGTATCAGGCCGATAATGTACTCTTGGACTCAAACTCATTAAAATGCCCCGATACCAAATGCCGATATCCCAACTAATACTCGATTGCTCCTTGAAACAAGTGTTCCAGCTCTAGATGGTGGTTAAAATTAAGTATTTAGATCAGGAGGTCTTTGTTTAATCAAGTGGTAATTAAAATAAGTGAATTATCTATTTCACTATTGAAAAGTGTCTGCCAAGCGCCCAAATAAAATGTGACTTGTGACCGGAAAAGGAGAGCACTGAAAATAGAAATGAAGGTAACCAGAAATAAGCTGTCATCATCTGTCGTCATTGTTTAGCTGCAAATAAACAGATTTATTTTAGGTTTTTAAACAAATGAAGCATTCGTATCTCTGCGAAAGGCCTCCGTTTCCGATGACTTTGGAAGTTTTGGTTACCAGCGGCCTGTAGCACACATCTGGTTTAGTTTCTTACCCAGGTATGTTCACGTTTGCCTCTTTTGAGCAGTTTTCATCACCTTGGTCACTTCGGCTGCTGAACTTAAATAGACGATGAAAATAAAACTCTTGGGTTTCATTAAAATGATCTCACTTTGTGTCTGATCAAAGTCGTGTGGGAGATAGAGAGTAAATGACAATTTTTATTTTTGGTTCAGTTAATGCTGACACTATGCAATTTTATTAAGCTTTGCTAATTTACTATTTATTTATGTAACTCTGTATGCAAATTTATTTGCGTCTATAGAAAGTGATCGTTATTTTGTCTGCCTCTTATGTTAATTAGGACATAAAACGGGCAGTATTTTGTGCTTTTATAGCTCGCAGCTTCGTCTGTCTCAAGTGTAACTTCTTTTGACGTAAATAACTGCTAGCTTTAATCCGTTAATGTCTCATTTTCATGCATCCTTGTGTAGTACGTTTTTTCCACGTTCTTATTTACAGCTCCGGACTTTTCAATACATCAATAGAGTCTTTTGAATGATTAAAAGAAAATGGTTTATTGGTGTGCGACCTACTGGAGGGCCTTCCAAAAGAGAGCGTGACTCACGAAGCATATTTAAAAGAGCTTGTTGTCATAATGAATTTTTGTCTTGCGACGTATGCCCTCAATATTTTTTTTTCCTTCACAGATGGTTCAGACATTATACAACAATGGTGCTAATGCAATATGGGAGCACACTCTGCTGGACCCGTCATCCGTCACGAGCGGGAAACGCAAACCCAATCCTCAGGATAAAGTCCAGTGAGTAATAAAAACTTACTAGATTGGCGTTTGTTGGTATGGACCTCCATTCAAAAACTTTGGGTCAGTAAAATGCGCGTTTTTGAGAGAAATCAATACTTTTATTTAGAAATGACGCATCAAAGTAATCAAAATGTAAGTGTTACAAATGATTTCCTTTTCAAATAAATGCTGTTCTTTAATAATGAAACAAAAAAAGTTGCACTAATGTTTTAAACGGTGATAATTAGAAATGTTTCTTGAGCAGCAAATCAGCATGATGCTGATAATATGTTCACCGTATTTAAACAAATGCTGAGCATAAGAGTCTTTTAAAACCAAAAAAAAACCCCACCCAAACTTTTGAAGGGTCATTCATACAGAAAGTGTCTGAAATATCCCTCGGCTGTTAACCGGCTCTAATAACCAAATGACTTCTCTCGCCCAAAAAGCCCTAACAAAACAGAGTTTATAAAATCAAAGTATCAAATGCTGGCTTTCGTGCATCGTTTACCCTGTCGAGATGATGACAGTACAGCATCTGCTGATCTAAGCAAGGTAAGGAAAGAGCTACCTGTTTTTTTTTGGATGTTGTTCGGTTCATTCAATTATTCGACGCATTCGTTATGGTACATTTTATCTCGGGCATGCCCTGCATTATTGTTTCTCGAGTGCGTCTGATACTTTTGCATCAGGCTCGTTGCAATGTTTCTGCTGACGTGCCTCGTATTTGATTCTTTAGCAACTTCACTCCAGCGTTAGAACCGGCAATCTTGAGACCTGTTTGCGGTTACTGTCGCTTGGGGCTCAAGCCAACTACTTCCATCCGGTAACGACCTCCGATCTCACCTTAGTTACATCAAATAAAATAGTTTCCAAACACAGTGCTCGTTTTGAACGGCTCTCCACTCCTTTGAACAGGAGAAAGGGAACACCCGCTGCACATAGCGGCTAAAGCAGGCCAGGTATGTCAGGCTGAGCTTCTCTGTGTGTACGGGGCAGACCCTGGTGCTCCGGACTCCTGCGGCAAAACACCCATCCACTATGCAAGGTAATCAATAGCTAATGCAGTAATGCTCAAAAGTCAAAATCCGCATTTATTGATTACTTCAGATATTGTCAATGTGGTGATTTACAAATAATACTTGTCATGGATTCGTCATGAAGCCTTCACTGACAAATATTAAAGGGGTAGTTCATCCAAAATTTAAATTTTTCACACCGTTAACCTCCTAAGACCCTGCGTCCTCATGAGGACATTTATATTTTAGTGAATTTCTCTGAGATTCTGCATGCCACAGTTTTAAGTCTGGATGTTACGTAAAGAGAAAATTGTGGGTGCTTTTTTTGGAGATACCAAAAAATTGGATGTTTGAGTGTTGACGTTTTATTCTCCAAAAACCTCTAAATTTAGTAAATTTTAATGTCTTAGTGTTTTTATATATATATATATATATATATATATATATATATATATATATATATATATATATATATATATATATAATGCATCAAAGGAAATACCAAAAAATCTTTCTATATACGTAATGTACAAAGTAAACAGTCCTTGTGTTTAAAAAAAAAAGGGTTTGACAGCACTAAGTTAAGCTTTCCATCAAATACATATTTTATTTAGTTTCAGCATTATTTCAATTACCGAAAATTACTATCGTATTAGTTCAATGTTAGTAAACAACATCGCTACTTGTCCACAGATCTGTACGGTCTGTCATTTTATGGTCGAGAAGTCCTTCTGCGCGCCCTATTATTGGCTCACATTTCATTTAAGTCTGCGAAAAGGAACGTGTGCGCTGAGGGCAGCATTTGGCACGGGACCCTAAAGTTCAGAAATAAAACCCCACGTGTCGTAACGTCATTGTGTTGTTTGCAATCAGGCAAGCTGGCCATCAGGACCTGGCAGACAGACTGGTGGAAATACAGTACGAGCTCACAGACAGGCTGGCCTTCTATCTCTGTGGGCGGAAGCCTGGTGAGTCAGAGCGATGGTGCGTTATCATGACGAGAACCGATGTGCTGATATCCAGCTGCGGGGCCGCAGACGTCGATGAAGCCAGTTTAGAGCGCGCTCTTACTTCGGCGCGCCAGATGGCTCAATAAAACAACGCAGTGATGCTGGAGTCAGCTTAATGGGCTTTATTGCTTCAGTGTGCATCTTCAGCAGTGCGTTGTCGATTGAAAATGTTAAACCATGTCAGTATGTCCATACTCTCAATGCATTCTGTTTTTCAGACCACAAGAATGGACAGCATTTCATTATACCGCAGATGGCGGATAGGTAATAACAATCTCATGCTTTCTGACGTTTTCCTGTTCAAACTAGTGCCGTTTTTATAGATGTTTCTTCTAGGGGAGTGTTTTGGGATGCGCTTAGTTATGTTTTGCTCATTAAATTGGTAGTTGGCCGATATTTGGCATTTTATAAAATATTGATATCAGACTTTTTTGACACTGCTAAAAACCGTTTGCCCCTTTTATTCTTTGCTGCCTTTTTAAAAGCAATTTTGTTTTAGATTTGAGTCAACAATAAATATCCCGCAATGTAAATGTAATTCAGTATTACATTACAATCTCGTCTGGCATATTTTCAAAATGTACAACACATTGAGACAAATGACTTTTACCCCTAAACGAATTAGTTGCAATTTCTATTTTTTTACATTTGCCACTATCCTAGAGTTTTTTTGTCTGAGTTTTTACTCATTTAAACACAATTTTAATACGCTTCCTTGTTCTTTTATATATTTAATATGTAAAAGTCAGAATAAGCTTGTTGTTTAAATTTTTACTTAAAATTGTTACACTGAATGACAATGTACCATTATTTCTACCAAATTTTGAAATTGTATTCTCCAAAAACTTATTTAAAACCTTAAAAGTAGAAACGTCTACTATATTGCCATCAGACTTTTTTCTTTTGACGCTGCCAAAATCTTTTATTCTGTCACCCTTTAAAAGTTCTGTCTATTTCAAATGGAAGTCTGTCAAATGAACTATTAGACAAATGAATGAATAGGTCTGCAGTAAAGTAATGTTTACCTTTATATTATTAGTAACAGTAATGTATTTGCTTTAGTTATAGCAAGAGATATATCAAGATATCTTCATCGGCTGTCAAAAAACCAATATTGGTCGACACTGAATAATAATGATCGCATCCCAGAATACTTCCCAGGCAGAGATAGTGATCCAAACAGGTTTTTAGGGTTCACACCATTTAACATTAACATATTGCCGTTTATTTTTTGCTGTCTTTGACGAAAAAGAAACGTGTAAGTATTTTACATGGAGATTGGCGATTGAAAATTAAGTTTCGCATTTCTCTTTTTTTTAATAAAGCTATTTAATAGTCAAATAAAACTAACATGATTCACTATTTTATTCCCTTTTATAGCAGTCTGGAGTTAACAGAGTTTGCAAAAGCTGCAAAAAGAAAACTGCAGTCTGTGAGTTCTTTATTTTTTTAATTGAATTTATAATTTTTTTTGTTATTTAAACACTGCTTCTCTCCAAATTCTTTTTTTTTTTTTTTTTTTTTTTTTTTTTTAGCAATTGCTTATGTTAAGTTGAAATGTTAAGCAATATATTAAATTACGTTGTCTTTTCTAAAGCCTGGTCACGCAGTTTCTTCTGTTTAAATGTTCTCACCCTAATTGAATACAATTACAGAATAGTAGTTTACAGTCTGCAAGGTGAAATGCTATCCGCTACCAAAATTCAAAACCACATCCTTATTGTTCCAGATAAATGCCACTGCGATTG
This sequence comes from Puntigrus tetrazona, assembly GCF_018831695.1. NCBI lineage: Eukaryota > Metazoa > Chordata > Actinopteri > Cypriniformes > Cyprinidae > Puntigrus > Puntigrus tetrazona. The sequence goes on along the minus strand of NC_056703.1, from coordinate 5,872,741 downwards.
CTGAGATAAACGATGCATCTGAACGTTATTACTTTAAAGAGCTATATTTTGCAAGTAGATTATACTCAGTATACTTGGGAAAAAAAAAAAAAAAAAACGAAACGAACAAAGTTGGCTTAAACTACTGTAGGTTATTACTTGGAAAACGAACACCGCTGAGCACAGAGGAAACCGTCAGGCTTCTCAAAAGCAGATGACCTTTAAGTGCTGCAACAAAACCGTTATCTGCCAGGCATTATTATAAAAGACAGTATTGCGGCCATTGAGAGCCTAGGTGACTGATGCAACCAATGTCATTGCAGCTCAGCGATCATTTGTTTGAGGAACTGGCGATGGACGTGTACGATGAAGTCGATCGAAGAGAGACCGATGCAGGTGAGATGATCGACATTCGATTAGCTCAGCGAAAAGAACCGACTCAGGAAACGTACGTTACACGAGCGCTATCTTTGTATCTGGTGCAGTTTGGCTGGCCACTCAGAACCACAGCACCTTGGTAACGGAGACGACAGTCGTGCCTTTCCTTCCTGTGAACCCGGAGTACTCGTCGACACGAAACCAGGCAAGTTCTGAACACAAACTACTTCTGCTCTCGCTAAAGTCTTTTTAACAGGAAATGAAGAGATTGGGCTTCGACATGCGACGTCTTATAACACCTTTTATGCAGCGTTTGCAGATAGAAGTGCAGCAAGCAGAAATGTGCCAGACAAACGAGACTGATGTCACGGAATTAATAAAAAAGGAAATGGCATCGAAGCTGTTATTCACTGAAGCTTAGAACCAAACCACAGATGATAGATTTGCATTTATTATTATTATTATTTTTTTTTTGTTTTATTTTAAAGTTGTTAACACACTGACACTTGGCTAAAAAGAACAGATTTTTTTAATAAGCCGTCCTCTTTCAACAATAAAATGAATGAACTATACATTTACTTTAGTGGTTTTCACATGGGCAACTTTTTCTGTTGCTATTTTAAGGCATATTTAAGAAATAGTTCTGTTAAAAATGAAAAATTGCTAAAAATGTACCCCCAGTCCATTAGTGGATCCTCTGCAGTGAATGGGTGCCGTCAGAATGCCAGCAAACAGCTGATTAAGACATCAGACAATCCAGTCAATCAATTAACCAAAACTAGGTGTTTAAGAAATAAATGATTTATTATTATACTATCGTTAAAGGTGTCATTACTAGTGGTCGGCCTGTTTTTATTTTTTGCCGAAAAAATTTGTTCTGTAGGTTAGCGTTTACTTTTTTTTTTTAAATTAAATTTAAATTAAATATTTATTTGTAAAAATATTTTGCCATCTAAGATGGAAATAACTTTTTTTTTTTTTTTTTTTTTTTTTTTTTATCCATTTTCAAATTATTTCATATTTCCCAAAATGAAAATTCTTCTATCATTTAATTACTGATCCTCGTTTAGTTCCAAACCCATAAGGCCATTTATGTTCTGAAGATGAATGAAGATATTTTTGATGTATACTGTAGTTTTGCAACTATATGAGAATACTTCTAAAATTTCATAATTTACTCAACCATTCTTCTCCACAAAGTTAGGTCTTCCTCCTTTTTTTTTTTTTTTTTTTTTTTTTTTAGAAAGTATCACAACACAGGCATTCACTTTTCGCCGAATAGAAACGGTGCAGATTGTCTCATGTTTAAGTCAATTGTTAAATTTGCTTTCTTTGTGCAAAAAGTATTCTCGTAGCAAATTCACAAAACTGAACCGAGTCACATGGACTGTTTTACGCATGCATTTACTATGTTTCTGGATCCGGGATCATTTCGCTTGTGTTGCAGTCAATGTAGGGCCAGATGGCTCCGATTTCATCAAAAATACCTTCATTTGTGTTCCGAAGACGAACAAAGGTCTTATGGGTTTGTAACAACGCGAGTAATTATTGACCGAATTTAAATTTTGGGGTGTACCAGCCATTTACATATTGATTAAAATACAAATATATCAGGCGTCTTGTTTTCCAAGATGCCTACATTGGCTTCGGCTGTCAAAAAAAACTATATCGTTCGAATACTCGTCTATTTACGTTTTTTTACGTCTGATCTGGAAATTTCAGAATAGTACAAAAGTGTATTGTAATGTTTTTATCTGTCATTCCCGACCGGCACCCGTTCACTGGTTAGCAAGCTAGTCGTTCAGACAGCGAATGTGCAATAAAACCCTCACTGAATTTCTTTTGCAGGGAAGGCAGAAGCTGGCGAGGTTTAACGCTCACGAATTTGCGACACTCGTGATCGATATCCTAAGCGATGCAAAGCGACGGCAGCAGGGGAACTCCGTCTCGAGTCCTAAAGGTACAAAGTCTTTGATTTTCTTCTAAAGTCCTCGTTGACGCTTCATGATCGTTTCGTCTGCTGCTTCGTAGACAACGTCGACGTCTTCTTCAAAAGCGCGGGCAGCCGTCACGGAAGTGAAAGCCAGGAAACCGACCAGCCGGATTATGACAGCGTGGCGTCCGATGAGGACACGGACACCGATTTACGAGTGGGAAAAGCAGACCGAGCTAAGGTAGACCTCTAAAGCATGAGGAACCGTGCCAGTCTTGGCGGATGCCTTTCCCAACTGCTTTTCTTCTCCTCCAGAGCCTGGACTCTGATCTGTCCGACGGACCGGTTTCCGTGCAGGAGTTCCTGGAGGTGAAAAATGCGCTTTCGGCCTCGGAGGCCAAAATTCAGGAACTGATGAAGGCCAACAGCAATCTGAGCGAGGAGCTGAGAATGATGCAGAAAAAGGTACCAGAGATTCAGCCGTGAGCGCTGAAGGCCCTGGTCGGAGCGAGACTGCCTAACCCCTGCACCTCTTCTCGCACGCGACGGGGGGCAAAATTGACGAGGATTGCGATTCTTAAAAATCCTCTGGAATGCCGATGTCTAAATAATACCGTAATAACCGCCGCAAGCGTTCAAATAACCAGCATGACCTTGACCTCTAAACCGTTGGATGAGACGTACGATGTCGATGAAACCAAAACGCAGTTTGACTAGCTGGCATGCTAACCTCCCTAACCGCAAACCTCATTTAGTAGTTGGCTCTCGCATCAGCATGACTCCTTTTTAATTGGCTGTGTTCTGGATGTATGTGCAAGGGTTTAGGGAATACAAATCAGAAGCAAAAAAAATATGGAGCAACCTATAAAGTGATTATGAATAAAATTTCGGTGAAAACATCACTTACCACTACATTGTCGAACCCGAGATTAATTGTACTTCAGTTAGAATTTGCTCACACTCCCTGAAGTGTTTAATAATTTAGTCGTGCATAAAACTGTTTAGTAATATTTTAAAATGTAAAAAGTACACTTTCAGCGTCCCTTTAACTTTCTCATTTAATTATATTAAAAGGTAGTGATTTCAAAGATTTGATTATGGATGATTTTGATGTGTGTGTGTGTATATATATATATATATATATATATATATATATATATATATATATATATATATATATATATATATATATATATATATATATATATATATATATATATATATATATATATATATATATAACTAGTTTAGTCATGCTGTTTAGCTTCTTGCTTAAAATGTATTACAAGTAGACTGTGGTTTTGGATTATATGCATTTCCCACACAAAAGGATAAATATAGGATATATATATATATATATATATATATATATATATATATATGGTGTTTCTCAGATACTATTAAAAATGATTGTGTAAAATTAGGCCATTGTGACACTTGTGGGATAAAACTGTGTGGCTTTGCATTGGACGCACATCTGACCGGGTAAAAATAGAGACGGCCAGATCATTATGAGCGACGTCTTCAGGCAGTTTTATTGTGCTCTGCGTTTCCTTTCTGAGCTGCGGAGTGAACCTCTGTCTCTTTTTAGGCGCGTCTAACTTGTGCTTTGTTCTGCGAGCATGCCTAGACGTTTCATCTGCCTGTGCCTGCATGCTAAATCAGACCTTTCGCCGTCGTGAGGTTTGCATTTATTGAGCAACTCCGTAAAAATGCTTTTCTCATTATGGGAGTTCCCCGTAAAATATTTTTGCGTTATAATTCTTCCTAATTACAAGAGTATAAGGTCTAGATAAATAATAATAAATAAATCTTGTTTCATAGAACATTTTGGTTTTAATATATGAAAATATAAATGTGTTTTGCTATTTAAATGTTACATTTATTTTAATTAGTAAATGGATTTGTGCTATATTTGACGTTTCATAGAACATTTTCATTAGGTTTTAAAGTATGCACATGCACACACACACATATAGATAGATGGATAGATAGATGTTTCTTTGAGTAGCAATGCAATATGAATTACGAGAACCACGCAGTTATTAGTGCATGAGACTCATTTTTATTGATAAAATGGAAGAGTATTCTGTAGATAGAAGTAGTCTTTAGGCCTCGGATGAGGATTTCTGAGCTGAACCTCGTTTATTTCTTGACTGACGGTTTTCCCTGTGAGCTCAGCTTTGCTAAAGTTTCTGCTTTCCTCTGCGTTTCTCTGGCTTACTCGTGTTTCTCTTCAGCTGCAGTCTCTGCAAAGCGAGAACAGCTCTCTCAGGCGGCAGGTCTCCGCTCAGCAGCCCTATCAGGCCCCCGGCGGCCCTGACCACCCCAATCCCTCCAGTCCCTCTTCCTCTTCCTCCTCTTCCTCCTCCTCTGCCCTGAAACGCCACCTCTCTGCACGGGCCAGCCGCCCCATGTCTATGTATGAAACCGGCTCTGGCCTGAAGCCTTTTCTCCCCAAGGGAGAGACCCCTTATCCCGAGGAGACCTTCCCCACCCTGCAACCCTTCCCGACCTATGTAAGTAAAAACCTGCCTCTCGCCTTCTCTCCTCCTTTTTCTTCTTCACCTTGCTTTTCAAATGTCGCAGCATGCCGATGGCACCCTTTACGAGAGTCTCTCCGCGTATCACTTCGCCTCCCGTTAACTCACACAGCAGCTGTTTCACCATCACTTCCTGTTTCCTGTTTTAATTTCACGTGTCACGTGTCGGGAGTTGCAAAACACGTTTTTATTTAAATCCAACTCAATGCACAAGTCACACGGTCTCATTCTCATTGCTTTTTGTAAACTTGGTTTGTACGTAGAGTTGTTATTTTTCATTTCAAGCTCTAAGGAAAAGGTGCCCTAAGTGATTTTATAATATGACTGATCCTGTTAAGTCTGGTCCAATAATTGGGGTTTACTGAGATTAAGTGACTAACTGAACAAGAACCTATTTTTAAGTATTAAACACAAAATTTTCACAGTGGTAAAAGTTACTTAGTGCACTTTTCAAAAATGTTGTCGTTGTTTTTTGTTTAAATAAAAATTATATTTTGTACACGTCACTGTTACTGAATTCAGTATTGACTTGATGTAAAATGCCCAGTATTTTATTTTCAGTTGTCTGTTTACAGTGTAAGTTCCTGTTTCGTTTCCTCCATTTTTTTTTTTTTTTTTGAGTGTTGATATTAAAAAATGTTTTAACCCTATGGCTTTGCATCGCTTTTAATGAGTTTTAATGATGCTGATTATTTTCCAGTGCATGTAAATGTTGCAGCTATTAAAACTTTACTCATCAGTCATTATTATTTAACAGTGGATTTGTGCTGGGATTTATAAAATATTGCTTCATGATTGTTCATAATTTATAACTAATATTAGTGTATTGGTATATCAGTCACCAGTCAAAAGTTTGGTAGTATTTTTTTTATTTTATTATTATTATATTAACATTAATAATATTTGAAGAAGTTAATACTTAAGAACAATTTCTGAAGGATCATGTGGCTGCTGAAAATGCAGCTTTGCCTTCACAGAAATATAATGCATTAAAAAATTGTATTCTAGGAGAAAACGGTTATTTTAATTTGTAATATTAAATTTTTTTATTTTTTTAACTGCATTTTTGATCAAATAAATATAGCCTTAGTGAACATTAGACATCTGTCAAGACCCCCCAAACTTTTAAACTTGTGTTTATGAAGTAATATTAATTTTGGTCATCATAAGATACGTTTCTGCTGTCGAACAATTAATCCGCTGCACAGTTAAAAGTATGTTTACGTAATGTGCTTCTACATTATCTATATATAAATACACACGCATGTACATGTATAAGAAAAATGCTATGTTTTATATATGAAATATGTACAACTTGTGTGCATGTAGAAAATTTTCAAAATGTATACATGCGTGCGTGTTTGTATATACATAATACGTTAATATTACTCACACACGTGTATGATGTGAACAAAAACGTTTTTGGATGCGATTAATCGTTTGACATTTAATAATATAAAGAATTGCAGCATGGCTGTTCTGTTCGATTGTCGACGACATCCTGCCACCTTACACGAGTCAAAATGACTCCTCGTTCTCTAGCCCTTTCATTCTTAAGTTTTATTTGCACCCCTTTTTTAGATGGGAAAAGGTGCGTTTGTGGCCGCCTCCTCTTCCCTCCCCTTCCTCCCCTCCTCATCCTCCCCGTCCTGTTTGCGAGATCCTCAGGGGCCCGGACGGAAGCGGCCGGAACCCTTGGCCTCGTCTCCATCCTCCTCGACTCCCATCCGTCCCTTGTCCCCTTACACCTGTTGTGCTCCACGCATCGGCGTGCATGAACGCTCCCTCCACCAACCCACCGGGGGCTGCTGTTTTCATCTGATACGTATTTCTGCCTTCGTCATCGCCGTCATCCTCACAGATAGCGCACGCATTTCACGGCTTGCGTCTTCATTCCCAGGGTGCCTCGCTCTCGGGGCCTGTCCGCTGCTGCTTCTGCTCACATGTCTGTTCAGGAGGTCTTGTAAAGCTGTATGCTCTGGGCTGACAGAGGAAAGAAGAAATATGCATTTGTGAAATATTAATATGTAAATGCTCTGTGTGTAAATTTTTAGATTTAATTGTCGCTGAATGTGTTTGTGCAGTTTGTCCTGTTTATAGGCGTTTCATTAAAAAAAAGGTTACATTTTTATGTGTAAATATTTAGGGTGAAGATGTTTTAATGCATCAATCAATTTAATTCAATTAATCAGTTAAATTATTTAAATAGTTTTTGCACACTCTACATTATTCAAAATACCTTTTAAAAGTTTGGGTTTGTTCATTTTATTTTTATTTTTATTTTGAAAGTCTCTTGTTTACTAAGGCTTTTACATTGCATTATTTCTGCATTTTATTTATTTTTTTTTAGCTATTACCAAAGGAATTTTTTTTTTTTTTTTTTTATTTTAGATTTTTATGAAATTTTTAAATTATCATTTCAGTTATTAAAATTTAGTGTTTAAAAAATATATATATTTTCACGAAACAATAATTCTTATTTTTTTATTGTGGTAATTGTGTTATTTTCCGAATTTAACCAATAGCAATTTTATAAGATCAGCGTTCACTTCAAATATAAATCTTATAACGTTTGATCATTTGACCCCAAACTTTTGAACAGTAGTAAGGTCACAAAGCATTGGTGCATTTTTACATCCCTAAAAGGAGCTGCTTATAGAGTAAGTGTGTGTCCGGTGCAGCATTAATTTGATTATTCCACATCATGTGGCGGTTCTCCAAGCATCATGACCGGTGCTACACCGATAACAAATTGATAGAATACTTTGTGAATGTTCGAGAGCGCTGCTGGCGTCTGACCCCATTACCTCATTATCCATGAGCTCTGTGAATCACGCTTCAGTGAGACCGCTTTACTGCGGCGTGAAGGAAAACCCTGATCAGAGCCGTGACCTACATTCAGTTTTAACCCGAGAAAGCGCGCTTTGTTTAAAGGCTGTTTTACTTAAATGTTTGCATCCAAATTCTAAATAAAGACGACCTTTTCTGTGGACTTGCGTTCAAGGTACGGCACGCGCTGTTTTAAAAGTTTAGGGTTGGTGAGGTTTTAGCAGCACTTTGTCACGTGATCCTTCTAATTATAAATATGGGAAATATTCTTTATTGTTGTGGAAACTGACACGGTTCATTTTAAGATTTTGATGAATAGGAATTTAACAATCCTTGCAGCATTCTTAAAACGAGAAATCTTACAGTCCCTAAACTCTTGAACAGTGTGTGTGTATGTGCACCTTTATGATAATTGTATATAATAATAATTTGAATAATAATAAATGTTAAAATATAATAATTTTATTTATTTTTTCCCACTGTTAACTCCATATTGGAGTTATTTTTTACTTATTTTTTTATTTTATTTTTTTTTTCAAAGGGGAAAAAATAAAGTATAAAGAATCAGGCTCAAATTGTTAGCGTCTTTAATTATGGTACATACTAAGATGACTTTTAAACCCCGCATCGCTCGCTTTTCAGTATATTGCCTGAATTATCTAATGGATCGAATGCTAAGAGCTTGCTTAATACTAGACTGGCCATTCTAATTTAATAATTAGTTTTACTTCGTATGAGCTAACAGACAATATGATCGCTTGCCACCTGGTTTTTTTTACTGTGACCTTTCCTGTCTCTTTAGGGCTCCAAGTTCGACAAGCAGAGCAGCGTGTCCGATGGCGACTATGACAACACGGTTAACGAATCTGATCTGGACGACTCTGGGTATGTGTATGGTTTTTGTTTTTGCTACCTGAAATAACTCTCGCCTCGAGTCCTGCTGGCAAACCAAACCAGCCTCTTTCTCTGAATATAAGAACCGTCTTTTAGCCCAGCGAGGAACCCAGTAATGACGCATGACTCATCCCCCGACGCCTCGTTCTCATCCCTCTCCTCAGCTTCGGCCGAAGATGTCGCCTGCGCAGCAGCGGCTGGATGGGAGAGAGCGGCTCTATACCCGAGCTGGACGATCACGAGTGTGAGCCCGACCCCAGCCTGCCCAGCACCGAAGACGTCATCCGGAAAACTGAGCAGATCACCAAGAACATCCAGGAGCTGCTGAGGGCTGCGCAGGAGAACAAGCATGAGAGGTGAGAGGACGTCGGTGTCTTCCTTCAGCACACGGGCCAGCAAAACGGCTGAGATCATTTCATTCCCTTCTTCCTTTTGTTAACTTCTGCAGCCATATATTTAACAGTTTCATATGTAAATTGTCGGCACATTTCATGAGTAGGTTACAAGGGATAGGTGAGCTTTAAAGGGGATAGTAAACCAAAACATTCAGATTTTTTCTTTCATTCACTCATCCAAAATAGTTAGAAAATTGTTGGTGACCAGTTTTTTTTTTTTTTTTTTTTTTTTTTTTTTGGTTGACTGTCCCTTTAAACTATTAGAGAGCAATCATTGTTTTAGAAATCAATATTGTAGTTGTGAGATTTTTTTATATATTTTTTTGAGAATTTTATGAATCTAACAATTCCAAAGTGCATTTTTATTTTATATATATATATATATATATATATATATATATATATATATATATATATATATATATATATATATATATTATATATATATATATATATATATATATATTATTATTATTATTATTATTTTTTATTTTTTTATTTATTTATTTATTTATTTATGAAAGTCTCCTATGCTTACTAAGGATTTTAGATTGCATTAAAAAAATTTAATATGCTATTACCAAAAGTATCAGATTTTTTTATTATTTTAGATTTTTATAAAATTTCATTTTAAAAGGATCATTTCAGTCATGATAATGTATTATTTAATATATTTTTTTAAAATATATATACACATACACAATATAAAACAAAATATATGTATGTGTGTATATATATATATATATATATATATATATATATATGTATATATATATATATATATGTGTATATATGTGTATATATTTCAATGAATACAAAAGTAGTTTACATCTTCCTTTTTGCACCCTATTCATGAAAAGTGCCTGTTTATGCAAATCGCTTCTTGGACTCAGTTCCTCCGTTCGTAGCTCCTCCATTTTCTGTCCGCCCTCAATTGCCCGCGTTCACCATTTGGGGTCTGTCGCGTCGGGGACCGTGCTCTGTTTGGGCCCCGATCTATCTTGTTTTCCCACCAGTGCACCATGTGAGCAGAGGGAGAGTGTCCGCAGACTCAGACACAGTCTGGGTTGTTTCAGCACACTGGTGCCTTGGGCAGACAAGCCCCCGTCTCCCATGCAGTCCCTCGGCCTCCCAGCAAACCCCAACAGCCCTGCCTCCTGGTACTCTGGCCTCTGTCCCTGCCTCACAGGCACAGTGTCTACCTCTACCTCTCTCTTCTTAACCTCGTAACCCACTAATCTGAACATGAATGGGATACGCATGAGTGCTACTCGGCCGAAGACTTTTATCTGCAGGAAGTGGCGTTGGCGCACTTGTTTTGTCTTTTATAGGATCTTTGTACTGACGTCCGTCTAACTTTTGGCCTTTCTGTTTTGCACTGGTTTGTATTTCGTTGCGAAATAAGTGTTCTTCTTAAAAGGTTAGTTGTTTGACGAGATGCTTAAAAACGTATTAGCGCTGGAAATGCATCGTTTCTGCTGCACAACTAACGTTTCAAACAAATCTGCATGTTTTTTTGGGGGGCATTCCACACGTTTTCTTAACATATCTGTCATTTGTCGGAGTGGAATAAAAATCAGAGAGGTATTTTTTAAAAGATGCAAAATCTGTATACAGTGTAATATTATGGACAAATTATATTATAAGGCCCATTCACACCAAGAACAATAACTATAACATTAACTGTATTAGTGTGTGCTGTAGTTTTGTTTGGCTCTCAGTAGTTTTATCATTCATCCGCTCGAAGTTGTTTTGGATACAGTAATTTATCATTTCTTTAAAACTGTATTTTTATGGTTGTAACTAATCGATTTTTCCTCCAATAGCTTTACACCCTGCTCAGAAAGAATACATGTGGCTGTAAATGAAATGGCTGCCCTGTTCCCCAAGGTGTGCACTTTCTCTCCACACTTCATAAATGCAATAAAAATATTTTATGTTTATTTGAATTTTACGGTTTACACTAAAATATTTCGATGCATTTAACTTTGCCTTAAAGCGTCAGTTCGCCCAGAAATAAACACTCTGTCATTAGTTTCTCCTCGTGCGTCTAAAGACGTCTGCTTCTTGGCACGCCGAAAATATTCTCGCAGCTTCGTAACATTATAGTTATGAAGGTTACGACGCCACTGAGGTCACATGATGCTACCTTTGGGCCTTGAACATGTCCGTTGCGTTGCTGTCTGTGCGAGTCATGAAGCTCACAGAATTCATAAAAATATCTTTTATTTGCGTTTCAAAGTGTTTAAAATGAAGCGAGGGTGAGTAAATAATAACAGAATTTGTCCAAACACCATCTGGACATATGGAGTTATGAACCGATATAACAATCACACTTTTGATAAAACGTGTAAACTATTTATATATAAATGATCATTTTTATTATTTAAAAATGCAGTTGAAATGTTTAAAATATAATTTTGCGTATAATGTGCATGGGTCAAAGACGTTAAAATGTCTACATAATAACAACATATTAAAATATATGAAAGAATAAGAAAGCATATTAAATTATTTAAAAAAACAGTATCTGATTAAAAAAACCTACTTAGTATTTGGGGTTAAAGTAATGACGCATATGTCATAAATTAATTTTTTATTTGTAAATATACCTGACAACATTGTCACATTGAATAACATTTTAGTGGATACATTTAAATGTGTGATATTTATTTTGGCTCCTAAAAACAGAAAACTTTTACATTTTTGGGGGGACTACAAAGATTTAAAGCAGTGTTACCCTTTAACGGCTACAACTCTTTGACCCGCGTCCAATTCACGCCTAGGCTATTTCTCGATCAGTGTCCGAATGCGTTAGGTTTTACGTTAAGTCCTAAAACTATGAACCGGTCTTAACGCATCTCGTGTGTATTTGTCGCTCTTACAGAGGCCGCGCTCCGAGACGGTGAGGAGCTCTTTGCGATTGTTAACGTCCAGCGCGAACCGGCTGCAGAGCGAGTGTAAGAAAGCGTCTCCTCTGGAGAGCAGCCCCGCAGCGGACGTGCAGCTGGTCACTCAGCAGGTCATCCAGTGCGCTTATGACATCGCCAAAGCTGCCAAGCAACTCGTTACCATAACCACCAAAGAGAACAGCAACTGAGTCCCGCCTGTAATGCTACCCCGGTGTTATTTAATCGGTATTTATTAGGTACGTCGCAGGGTTTTTTTGTTTGTTTGTTTTTTCATTTAAGCTGTATTTGCATGTTTTTATTTTTTAATTTAAGGTGTCCGTCGTCTGTGTCGTTCGGCTTGAAGCCATAAGATAAAGCCTGAGGTGCTCTCAAGGGTTTTGTAAGGATGTGTGTATGTGTGGACCTGTGTGTGTTTGACTAGATGGAGAAGGATTTGAGCGGAAAAGACTATTCTGCACTATTCTGACTAATTTTACCTCTTCATATTCAAACATTTGGTAGATTTTTTTTTTTTTTTTTTTTTATGTCAGTTAAACATAATGTGTAATAATAATAAAAAAAAAATCTATTGTACAAAATGTTCTGTTGACGCGGTCAGGTAGGGCTAGTGTAGGTACAGATACAATAAACATAATTATAAAGATGTCAAATTATCTATTAATGAAAAAAAACATCGTATTTCATTTATGTCCAAAGTGAATGCCCTTTTCTCTGTTGGATAAATCTGGTGGCTATAATATTCAGATTTACAGTGCGCATTGGGGTCGACCGATTATCGGTGTTGATATTAAGCATTTTTATGGTTATCGAGTTTCAAAACCGATTTGCAGATAAAGTTATTTAAATGCATTTAAAGAGAGCTTTTTTTAAAGCCCTTATTATTCTTCATTTTCACATTTATATTCGTTTTTATGCCAGGTATGTATAAAATACGGGTTTTATATATATATATATATATATATATATATATATATATATATATATATATATATATATATATATATATATCTAAGCATCAGCCCTAAAAAAACACATTGGTTGACCTCTAGTATGCATAAAAAAAGTGAGGATGTATATATATATCTATATCTATATATATCGGCATCAGCCCTAAAAACCCATTGGTTGACCTCTAGTATGCATAAAAAAGTGAAGAAATGTTAAGTAAACTTAAGCTTATATTGCATCAGTTACTTGGAGGTCAAAGTATTTTTTTTCAATATGCTGCAGATGAACAATCTCCACCAGCAGATACTGATACTGTGTTTGTGATCATTTAAACGTTTTTTGGTTTGTGTAGATAGTTCCTCATATTGTGCTTTCATTTCAGTGTTTTCATTTATTTCCTCTCTACTTCTAGTCCAGCCCGATCAGGTTAGTGCAGCTCCAGCTCAGTGTTAAACCCCACCTCCTTCGAGTGTTCGTAGTCGTTTAGATGAACCTCCTTCCACTCGTTCACGTCATTGCTGTCCCTGTGGTTAAGAATAAAACGTGTTCTTTATTTTTTAAAAACTTAATTTATCCTTTTGAGCTTCGTTTGTTGCTCCAGGGTTTTTGTTCACTTCAGAAACTGAGCCATAATAAAGTGAAACGTAAAACACTTCAATCTCAACCCGGATTATTTCTTATAAAAAAATATATTTTTAACGTTTGTGAGATTTGTGCGTGTTATGTCGTGTCATTTAACCTAGCATTGAACCTTACAGGTGCTAATTGCTATCAAAAAAAGTCAGTGATCCACTCAGATCTGTCGATCTCTTTACGGCTTCAATTAATAGTGAGAGCTTAGGACTTGTCTGCTGTAGCAGTCTGAGCCAGAAAAGATGGAGTATTAAAGCCCTCGTCGCTTCGGCTCCCATCTGATGGAAAACAAGCACTAACTGATCTAGAATGTGGTTTACGTGGGGACCCCGTAGCTCTCAGTCCCATTTTTTGTCCAATAGCAATGCCACTAACAAGCTCTGTTGTTTCAACAGATGCAAACGGTTGAAAAACAATAAGAAGAGCAAATTATTACACTAACAGAGTTGCGTAGTTACAGGTAGATAGGAAATAAGATCCACATCATCCAAGATGAAACGGAAGAGCACCAGAGAAAGCATTTTGAAACCATTTTTAATGATTATTTATGTGGTGCAATATTTTTTACAAGCGAGATCAAACGTTAAAAAACTGTAAAATTATACAGGTTGGTAGAGAAATCACCATAAAACAAAAAGTTAAAAAAATATATATATTTTTTCTTATTCTTAAAAACCATTGATCAGAAAAAGCCACAAACAAATTTGTTAAACCAAAAATAGATAATTATTCAGTTGTTGTCTTGATTATTTGCGACAATGCAGTCTATTTTTGTTCTGAACGCAAAAGTAACTGCTAACTTTTTTTTTCGGCTGGGCTCTGAAAATAAGCATTTTCCTCAAGGTGAAATAGATCGCAGGGGTCATCTTGTAATCCTCCATCCTGCTGACCTCGTCGTTGACCTCGGTGAGGATTCTCAAGATGTCAAGGCCCCTAAACGCGCAGAAAGACGTTTTTAAATCGTTGGCAGGAAAGCGTTAACGGAGCGTTAAGACCAGCGAAGCAATGAACGGCTCACCTTTTACTTTCCTCCTTTGAATGTTTGCAAAGAGACTGTATAAACCACGATCCTTTCTCTTCAGTACGGATTGAAACGTATCCCTCCACAGCGGACATGGCGATCAGAAAATCAGAAGATTGGCTAATGCTGTAAGGTACTTTTTTGCACCAGGTTGGCCACCAGAAATATCTTCACAAACCCATACTTTACTCTGCTCCTTCCCTCCTCTACATGCCTGGATAAAGAACACTTTAGGTTTGCCGATAAGAGCGGGGCTGGTCAGAATGCAAATAGAACCTTATAAATTATTTTTTTGATACGCTGTTCCTTAAACTATGATATAATTGGCATTCTTGCCGGCACTTTTAATCTTAAAACTGATATGAACTATTCAGCACTACAACTGTAAAGATAAAATGTGCTTTTAAACTCTGTAACAATCAAGAACACAAATGTCAGCATTTAATGTAAACCTCATTACAGTAATTAAGTGTTAATTGACCGAAACAATCCTCTCATCTCTTTTTTTACAGCGTTGGCTGGGTTTCCGCACGTTTTTCTGCTGCTCGCATACACTGCTATCCGCTTAAAATATTTCATGATATGTGAAGGCAGCGGACAACGGGTAACATTTCCTTTATTGAAAACCTTGTCAGCATCGAAATTCATCTATACAAAACGATCGACGTATAAAAACAGGCGTACATGCTCAGCACAGGCGCAGAGCAAATGTAAAACTGCGAACTTACCTAAACAAGTATTTACGGAAGCCATACTGTAAATGATTTTATATATAAAAAGCATTTTGTGAGGGGGAACCCGGACCTCATTTAAGCACAAATTGGCCAACACAGACTTCCCCGATTGTGACTGAGAAACGGTGCTAGAAAACACTCCTAGCATCCTAAAGGGGATGTGGCACAAACACTCTTCCTGTGAAGTGCTCTCATGTCCATGCTGACCGGGGTCTGCTGTGAATCTGCCACGATAAATAACACATCGGTTATTACATCACAAAGCGCGCCAAATCCGATTATTTTCATTATCTCCATCGACGCTTCACTCACTCTCTCCTTGTAGCCCTGCCGAACCATTCTCTCTGTCTCAAGATGAAGCTCCTCCTCCTGCTGCCTAAGCTCCTCCCTCTCTCGTAGTTCTTCTTGCTCTTGTCTCTGCAGCTCCTCCCACTGTTCCCTGCGCCTCTGCTCCACCTGTTGGACAAACGCATCAGTCGAAGGCATCTGTGCCTAGCTATGAATTAGAACATCTGCTAGGTAGCGTTTCTCTATTACGGACCTGTGCGTTGATCTCCAGCATGCGAGCGGAGCGGGCTCCTTCCTGCTGATCCCTCTCCTGCCGTCGGGTGAGTCTCTCTCGCTCCAGCTGCTGGATCAGCTCTTCTCTCCTCTGCAGAGACTCCTCCCTGGCCAGTCTGTTCTCCTTCATTCGTTCCTCCAGCTGCTGCTGACGTCCTGTCAGGACCTACCAAACGTTGATTAAAACGCATATAAGCATCCAAACGCATTCTGAACGGTCAGGTATTTAGCTATATTTATATATAAGTGTATCGCTCTAATTCAGGTTTAGGGCAAAACCCACCAGTTCCTCCTGCACCTGCTGTGCTCTCCTTTTCGCTCTATTACAAAATCAAATTAAATGATTGATTTCTCTGCCGTCGCAAAGATAATGACTGTTTTCATGCACACAGAGGCCATAAAATTAGATATAAAGAAAATAGACAATAAAGATTAGAAAATTAAATCTAATATAATATCTTATATTGATTGTTTACATACATTTTAATATAATTTTATATACACTATCAAGGTTGGCAGTTTTTTTGTTTTGCTTTATTTTTTACAGAAATTCTGCATTAAAGTGATCAAAAGTGACATTATAACGTTACAGAAGATTAATATTTCAAAGCAATGCTGTTCTTTTGCACTTTCCACTTATTATTATTCTGAAAAAAGTATCATAGCTTCCAAAAAAAAAACATTAAGCACAACTGTCTTTCACACTGATAATAATAAGAAAAGGTTTGTTTCTTTATCATGCATCACTAAAAAATTGAGTTAAAGGTTAATATAAATATATATTCTTTTAAATTATAATTATATTTCACAATATTGTATTTTTGATCAAATAAGCATAGCTTTAGTATGTAGTAGACTTTTGGAAGATTTTTTAATGCATGTATTATAATAGTTTTTTGCGGTCTCACTTTTGAATTAAATAGGGTATTTTATGCTGATGCCTTCATGCATACGAAACAATATTTAGCGCTTTCTTGCAGAGCTTTTGAAAGTCAAATATTAATGTATGCATCTGTCTGACTCAGCAGATTAACTCTGGGGACAACATCTCAAAGTTACCGCTTATATCTCAAAAATAAAAATCAAACTCCTCATCATACGAACCCTCGAATAATAAGAAATGATCCACTTGAAGCATGTAAGTAAAGATGATCTCTCTCACCTCCCGCATGAGTCTCTCTCTGGCTCTCCTCTCCTTCTCCCACTCCGCCTCTCTCTTCTCCCAAACACGCTGAGCTTCCTCCCTGCAGGCGGCAGACAGAAACTGACTTCCAGACGCATTTTAAGTTCTGAGCAAGCACGTTGACTGTACTTACCGATACAAAATATCAAACTCTGCCTCCCGCTCCCTCTCCAGCTGGAGCTGCTCCTCGATGACTCTCTTCATCCAGGCGGCGTCGGCGACGGCTCTCTGTCTCCTGGCTTTCTCCAGTCTCTGCTCCTCCACTTCTCCCTCCAGCAGCGCGGCCAGGATCTTGCCGTCTGCCTCCTGGCGGGCAGGAAAAGCTATTGCAGTCACTCAGTCAGAACAAATTCTATTCTAATTCAGGTTTAGGGGCAAAACCCACCAGTTCCTCCTGCACCTGCTGTGCTCTCCTTTTCAGCTGAGCACGGTACTGACGAGTCAAGAAATGCCTGCGGAGGCAGAGAACAGTGCTTTTAGGCTACTCCAGAACCCTTTAAATTTACTGTTATTTTTTTTTTTTCACATCATGAACTTTTATACTTTTTTCAATTGTTTTGCCAATTTGTTGCGTGCTTTTGTCATTTTCATTCTTATATATGTAAAATATTACATATATTAATATATATATTAAACATCTTATATATATATACATCTTTCATATATTTTTTCATATAATATAAATTTAGACAATATATATATATATATATATATATATATATATATATATATATATATATATATATATATATATATTTTTATATATATATATATATATTTTTTTTTTTTTATGTATATATATATATATATATATATATACATTTTTATATATATATATATATATATATATATATAGAAATTTATAAAAATTTCTTTTGACTCTTGTTTTGCTTTATTTGAGATACCTAATTTTCACATAGTTGTATTTCACCCATTATTTATATTGCATTTCAGATTTTTATTTTTAAACACCCCCCAAAATATTTTACCCAAATTCAGTTTTCCTCCTGCTTTCCTCCATCCTCTTCCTCTCATCCTCTAGCTTCTCAAGCTCCCAGCGTTGAGACATTAGAGCTTCCTGTTCCTGCTTAAGGCGCTCAGCCTGGAAAAAGTAAAAAATATTCATTTTTGGCCTGGAAAAGATACATTTTCTTGGAGGAAAAAAGGAGGTTGGAGGTATAAATCTATTTTACAGTAATTCCATACTTCCTGTTCTCGTAGACTGAGCTCCTCCATCTGTTTACGGAGGTCTTCGGCTCGCTTCCTTTCCTCTTGTCTTCTCTTCTCCTCTTCTTCTTTCATTCTCTCCAGAGCCTCTCGTCTCGTCCTCTCATACTCATTCTCAAAACGCAGTTTCTCCTCCTGAGTTTTCTCATCAGCCTGAATGTTACAGAACGGAGTCACATTTCAGTGCAATTACACGAAAAGACATTGGCCGTGTTAAACTACAAAGAAGTCAGTATCTAAAAAAAAGTAAGGACGCCGGTGTTGCTATCCTAAGACAAAACTCAAGACGTTAACTGGCATTTAACACCTCCGTGGACGTCTCACCCGTTTTTCTCCTGCTGTTGAACCTGCCACCGGCTCACAACGTGATCTTTGTGCAGCTCTGTCTCCACCTGTACGCACAAACATTCGACACCGAGATGTCTGATTATTAAACAGCGCTCCAGAACCAAATCCCGAGCTCGGAGTTACAGATCAGTCATGGAAGAAATATCATGTGCCCTATTAACTTACGGCCACGTCTGGTTCTCGATTGAAAAAAAAACCCTCCAAAACATCTTATTGAATGTTCAGAAAATTAGCACAGAGATTCTGACTCATCTCTGGAGTAAAATAAAAAAATCTTGAGCAAGAGCAAGTCACTTTCAGTTGAGGCGTACGACACAAATATATAGTTCAAAGGGGTTTTAAAAGAAGAAATGTGAAGCTCTTTTTTGTTTTTTCAAAATTCGAAGATTTGGGGGATTATCAAAAATGAAACGAAAACAGTATTATTGTGAAATATTATTAAAACTATTTAAAGTGCTCATTTTCTACTTCAATATGTTTTGCATATTGCATAACTGTCAGAAATCACTTTAATATGCTTTGCAGCCCAAGAAACATTTCTTGTCATGCTTATCAATGCTGAACACTTGTATGTGTACTATTTTTATAAAAGCCATAATAAAAAGAGTTCGCCGATTCAAAGTATTTAATTGCCGACCCTAAACCTACATGCAACCTTACATGTTTCATAATGCTCATAACTAACATGCATTGTGTACGTCACGTTTCCATACGACTGACCTTCCTCAGTTCTGGGTTGTTCTGCTTCCAGTGTTCCTTTAGCAGCTCCTGTGCAAGCTGAAGAAAAGAAATAAAAACTCAAATCGGTAACGTTCAGCTGCGTACCGTAACGTCATTTTGTGGTTGGTACCGTACATTTTTCCTCCTCTCTTCTCTGGCAGACCGGAGGGCATCCGTTTTCTCCACCAGCTGTCTGGTCAGCGTGTCTCTGTCTGGACGAACGTTTCTGAGCTCGGCCTCCAACTGGTCTCTCTCTTCCTGGAGCATCGTCCTCAGACGCTCCCTGCGCTCCTGCAGTCTCCGCTGCTTCTCCTCCTTCATTCGCTCCCGCTGAAATGCCGACATACTAAAACGCCACGAGACTAATTTGTAGCTTTGTTACAGATACGTTATCTTCAGCATCACCTTGATTACAAAAGCCGATCCGCATAGAACTTGTGCGTACGTGAAAGCCATCTTTAAAATTTTGTTTTTGCAGCTCTATAGTATGACCGTTGAATTACCTGGTGAACGTACATAACGCTATATAGATAATATATAATTGTATATAGTAAAAAAATTATAATAAAAATAACTTTCCTACACCGTAAAAAACAACTGTTGACATTTTATTGTTGTTGAGTCAACTAAAATATTTTAATTGTCATTTACATTAACATTAAGCAACATGTTAACATTTCAAGTTGAAACAACTTGTTTTTTTTTTACAGTGTATTTAAATACATTTTATTCTTGTGTTTTTAAAGCTGAATTTTTAGCATCATTACTGCAGTCACACCATCCCTGAGAAATCATTCTAATATTCAGATCTGATGCTCAAAAACATGTATGAAATTAGAATTTCCTTTGATGAATAGAAATTTTAGAAGAACGCCATTTATCTGAAACAGAAGTGCGTTTTGTAACATTATAAATGTCTAAAGAAAAGTATCAATACCTATAATCCCCTCTCCCGCAAATACTGACTCCAAGCTTTTAAATATTATAGTGTGTAATGTTACAACAGGTTTTGAATTCAGACAAATGCTGATCTTTCTATTCGTCAAAGAATCCTGCAAAAAAATGTACTTAATATTAAAATGATTTCTGAAGGGTCACGTGACACCGGACCGCGCTGAAAATGCAGCTTTGATCACAATAAATAGCATTTTACACTATACTATAGAAAGTAGTTAGTTTAAAAATAACACATAATTATACGCATTTGCATTTCCTGCCTTAATCTTTGAAAACCTGGCGGGAAAACCGCTACACATAGAGATCCCAGAACAGGTCAGGGGTGGGCAGGAGTGCTCTCTCAGTTATGAATAAACTTACTAAAGAATAAACTCAACTCAAGGGACGACGAGCATCAGTACCTGCGCTGGAAGGACTGGCGTGAGCTCCACTGCGCCTGCTTGCTGCTGCGGACCTCCTGCTCTCTGAAGTACCGGGAGTTCAGCTCCCACTGCTGCCTCCAGCGAGCCTCCTGCTCCCGCTGCCGCACCAGGTCCCGCTCTCGACCCGGCCAGCGAGACGAGAGCGTCGGCAGAGCCATGGGTTCAGCTCCGAAGCGCTATTTCCAACCGGACCTTTATGACAGACCTCGACCTACAGTCATTGGAGCGGTCGAGAGTAGTTCGCAAAAAAGCCGTGCTCACAAACGCTCGACGTTATTGCGTATGACGGACGCTAATGCTGCAGTTGAAGCTAAATAAAGTAAGTTTAGCTAATTTTTTTTTACGTCGCGAGCTGTTGATTTAGAGCGTGTGGTGCTCTGCTGACTCAAAGGATTGATACAAAAACAAAAGTGTTGTTAAGAGGAAAGCCGTTAACGACAGCGGACACTAAACAAAAAAACCAAAAGAGAAGCGCTACGCTTGGTTACGGCGCTACTTCCTGGTTACCTACGGCGAGCCGTGAGGTACAAACGGGGCGAAGCGATTGAGTAAAGGGATACGCGTTTCCACAGCAGCCTGCACTAATTTGTAGCTAACGAATAGAAATATGTCAAAGCTAACAGTAGCAGATGTTATCAAAATCAAAGTATTATTTTATAAATCCAGTTCATCTTAAAGCAGGCCTAGGCTATAGCCTAAATGTAAGGGAACGCGGGGAGTTTTTACTTTTACAAAGCTTGAAAGTTTGGATAATTAGCATCAATCCACTAGGTCAAATACACGTACAACCTTTTAAACAATTGTAACTCTGCTAAATCGGATGATGCTATATGTTTGCATCCATATTTTACAACTCTGCTGGATATTTCACAGTGCCAAAAAGCATCAAAAGTTATTATACTTATAATTCAGACGTACTGGCCCTTCGGTAATATTCAAAAGGATTTTCAGGGCTGTAATCAAGATCCACACCGAGGGTAACGGCGGTGTCTAACACTGTGCTTTAAAGGTTTAAATGATGATTAAAATTGTGCAGTCAGCCGAGGTGTGAGTTAAAGAAGGGAATCTGATGGCAGTATTAATAAAGAGAGGATGAAATGACTTTCCGGGTCATTGTGGGTTAAGCCTGCCGCCGGATGAATTAAACATGGCATGTGAATGTTTAATGGTGACCAGATAATCGTGTCTAATCGTCGTCAGAAAGGACTCCCCACTTAAACCTCTAATGTCAGTAACAGGGTAAAGGACATTTTAATTATTAACAAAACGAGGCCCCTAAAGTTTCAGCAAACACTCACAGTTTGATTGTTTCATTCAAGCGGTTGTGAAATTAAGCAACGTGCACACACTTTTAATTCTTTAAAAGAAATACTTTTAAAGGATTTTGCGATGGACACATATTAAACTGCTAGCCAAACAGATCTTTTAATCTGCCTAAAGCTGAAACTCAATAACAGAAGTAATTAGCATTTTGCACAGACCAGAATTATAAATGGACCCTTTTTACACTTTCAGTGGTCATCTGCATCGTAAATCCTACAAAGTTTCATTTTATTCAATCATTTATATATTTAGTGCATGCACATTTATAAGGCCATGCACTGCGTGGTTCCTTTGCATCAGATGATAAAAAGTAGTTAAGCTAAGGAAGTTATGGTAAATTCGTTTGTCTCCCTCTCTTCTGACAGCCATTATCAGCCTCTCTCTATTTTTTCCTCTTTTTAAAAATCGCGTAAACAATATATGATATTTGCAATTTGAGGAAATGGGAACACAAAAAATATATATTTGATGCAATTTCCTATTCATCGCTTTAGATGTGCATCTGTCTATTTAACTGTGACGACTTCTGCTTTTCAGAAATATAAAAAGGAAACTCGGTGGATGTGTTTCACGTGCTAACATGATAGTAATAAGCTGATAATATGATCAGTATATTGGACACATAGTTTTAGATTCCCTTAATTATTTTTTTTACTTAAATATAATCTGTTTCAATTGTGGGAGCAATAAAAATAGGCTACTTTTAGCTAAATAAGAGGTTTATATGAAAATAGGTTTACGACTATTATTTCATACCTTTTGATAGGAAAACTACACAAACCATAATTTATTCAATAAAGCATATATTTATTAATATATATTAATAAATTAAGCATTCCCTTAATTGTAATTTATGCAAATATAATTATTTAATTATATAATTATTTTAATAATTTAATCTGATTTAATGGTGGAAGTAAAAAAAAAAAAACCTTCAAGCGCAAAGAATAAATGCAAGATTAAAGTTTATATGTTTTTTTCAGAGAAAAAGATAAATTAATTCGTTTGGCTAGTTATTGCGCAGTAACATTTTAAGCGTTCATTATTTGGACGCGTGGACGCTGAAAATAATACATGATCAGTTTTGGCTCCGCCCCGCACGATCTCATTGGCTCCTTCTCATGACTCCGCGTGTATTTGCATAAGTGGGCGGAGCATGGGGGCAGTCCAGCTGTGCGGCGCAGCGCGAGAAGAAGAAGTGATTGTATGCCGTCTGTCGGTCCCGCGGTAGTTCCGGGTTCTGTCTTCGCTGCCTCCGCGTTGTCCTCGTCTTATGTTGTAGGCAAAAAAAAAAAAAAAAAGTCACTTTAGCCCTCTTTAGGCGACCATGGCTCTTCTAATGGAGCACCAGTTCCGGCAACTTCCAGCCGACAAACAAGTGGAAACCCGGCCGTTTCTCGAGGCGGTTTCTCACCTTCCTCCTTTCTTCGGTAGGTTCTTCCGTCATCTCTCGTAGTTTGAACTCGGATTTGAGCGTGACCTCTGTGCTGTCATGAAATTTCAAATCGATTTTTAAAATGATATTTTTAGATTAAAAAAACAACTTTTCAGTGTTTAGTATAACTCGTTCAAGTCCACAAAAAGTTATTGTATTATCTATTTTAATATGCAAATGATAAAATAGCTAGTTGTTGTTAGTCCCTCCCTCGTATATCAGTTCGGAATGTCATTTAAAAAAAAATGCACGAAACAAAATGACAGCTGGTGCGTTATAGAAGCGATTTAAACTCGTTCAGTTACATAATTATAAACGTGTTATTACAGAAATCAGTAGTCTGATGCCATCTGATTTTCTGGGATATTCTAGCTCTGCGATCAGGGGTGAGATTTTCCACTCCTGATCAAGATCTTCAGTGTTCTCCAGAAGTTGTTAGCAAAGCCTGGCTGTCAAGCAGAAGCCATTGTTTGCTTTTGAGGACTAATCTTTTTTTGGCTCAAATTTCTTTTCACAAAGAAGGCCACAAACCTATTGCATGCATAATTTAATTTGCTGCCCTCGATTTTGGAAGTTGAGAAAATTGATTAGCGTGGTGTTGAGTTGCCCTGCTCTATTCATCGGCGGAAGGGAACATCGGGGCATCTTTGTGCAAAACCTCATTTGGTATTAATATGAAAAATGCGTTCGAAATGAATTTGCCACTTGAAACGGCAAGCCTGAGGTGTTCATGTAAGCTCCTTTTGCCAGCCACCACTAAAAGGCTCGTTTTCTTTCCTTGGTTGTGAAACAAACCGGATATGATGAACGAGAATTAACTAAACATTTTAGTGACAATACACAATTGCAGTGGTGGCCGATAAGTCTGAGATGCATTAAAAAACAAAGGATTTTCAAGAAGTTTTAGATCTAAAATGAATATGAAATATTTTCAATTCTGCTCTATATTAGGTCGCTAATTAAACTGATCATGTGTTGTCCATCAATTATATTTATAAAAAATTTTTACATTTAATTTTACTTAATTTAATGATTATGCTGATAATATTATTTCTAATGAAAATGTTGAATACGTAAATATTATTAAAATTATTGATCTTAATTTTACTCCAATGATTATGCTGATAATATTATTTTTTAATGAAAATGTTAAATACATGATTAAAATTATTGAACTTAATTTTACTCCATTAATTATGCTGATAATATTATTTTTTAATGAAAATGTTAAATACATGATTAAAATTATTGAACTTAATTTTACTCCATTAATTATGCTGGTAATATTATTTCTAATGAAAATGTTGAATACATTATTAAAATTATTGAACTTAATTTTACTCCAATGATTGTGCTGATAATATTATTTATAATGAATGCGTTATGAAAATTATTAAATAATGTTTAAATCTTAAACATAAGCATTTTAACTCGTGATCTCAGGCTTGCGACTTTTGGACCCTACTGTTTGTTTGGAGAATCTCCAGGTAGGACCCATAGTAAAACTGATCTATGAATGATATGAATGAACGATACAGGTGCTTAACCTCAGTAGATGAACGTTTTATGGCAGGCTGCGGTCAGAGAAGTATTTACGGTCGCGTGTGACGTCAGAAGGTGATCGGGGGACGCTGGTTGTTGTGGATGTCGCTAACTCCCACAGAAAGACAATTAAGCTTCCCAGCTCTTGTTTAGTGTTCACACTTTAACACAAAAAGCCCTGTGTGGAGCACCGACACCAGAAAGAACGGGAGGGAGGGCTGGCATTGTTAGACGTGTGAGCGAACGCGTTTGTGTTTTCTGTAATTATAAGGCATTCATCCACAGTGGGAAAGCTGGAGTGTAAGCAGACTGTGCTTGTTTGGAGTCGTCGGTAACCAGAGATGCTCCTTTCGCTAATAGTACAAAATGCTGATGACCCAGATCTTTCCAGTGGGCTGTGCTGGCTCGAACTCTACACATCGCTTTTATGCTGGGAAATTCTACTCTCACTTCAGGAGCACGTATTGCATATCACTTTCTGAAGCTCTTCAAAACGCCTGAACGGGGCTTAGATCTGCCTGCGTACAGTATGTCGATATACAGGGTTGTCGTGCATTTATTTTCGCGAGGCACACCAGTGGCGGTCGTGGCTTTATTTCATTAAAACAAACTTTGCTGCAATTGTTTGTACCGCTCGTTTGGTTCGATTCCGCTGCATTCGACTGAGCGGTAGTTTGGGTGGCTTTGATTTCTCAAACACAAGTAAGTTCTTGCGAGAAGAGAAGAGTTTATCGAAGGTGGCAGTGTAGCGGCTCTTCAGGAGCGATGTTAGCACATTTTAAACCAAGATATTTTATACCTTTATACCTAAAACACTGTTTGGGTCACACCTTACAGACCGTTTCTGTTGATTTTATCTGAGGTACAGCCAATATGCAAATGCGGCTGATTAGAGATAATCTTTATCTTTCAATCCGAGTACCCGAACAAGAGGATCGAGATCCACCTTTTCAGAATTCCAAATAAACTCTGGTGCGAAAACTTACAGTTTGGTACAGGTGTCAAAAGCGTGTTGTTTCTGACATAATTTATAAGCTGTTTTTGGGTTACCAGCTGGTACAAACACCATCACATGTTAATTTTTTTGCATGTGCATATCAATTTCCTCTATTTTTACAGTTATATTGCATTTACCATCACTCACTAAAAGTTCATCTCTAGAAATAACATAACACTTTTAAACATATTCTTTATTATCCGTTTATTAATGCTTTTTTCCCGAGTTGCTTTCAAAATGTAAAAGGCGTGACGCCTCTGTCAACATGTTTAACCCACTTAAAGTAAATTCGACATGTTGTGTTTGCAGAGCTATATCGTGTATACGCAAACAACATACAGTAAATCATAATCGAACTAACCGACGAAGCACACACCGCATTTATTGGTTGCGGGGATGGACACATCGGTGATTCGGTGTTTATTTCATTATCAGACGCGCAATACATTCGCTCTCAGTGTGATAATGGGTGGTACTGAAACTTTAATGAACCGCATGGGTGCTTTCAGAAATCTGTCATGCTCTCTAAGCACAGTTAATTATTCAGAGCCCTTTTTTTTAGTGGCTAATGTCAGAGTTCACTCGGAGTTCTAGGGGATCAGAAGCGGTTTTTACCGCACTTTTACCGTGCATCTGCTACATTCCTTAAACATTCTAGTGTGTAAAAAGAGGATTACCTCACAGCTCTGTGAAAGAATGTTGCATTTTCACATGTGTGTGACATAATCTACTTTTTCGTGTGTACAGCAAGTTGCCAGGCAACCTATTTTCAAACAGGCTGACATGCAAATGTATAAATGTGTTATTCGCAGCTGTTATAACACAACTGTTACATTCACAACTCATCAGATGTTGCTTTTGATCTCCTCTTAGATTGCCTCGGCTCTGCTGTTTTTTCCCCCATCAAAGCTGATATCGCGGGTAACATCACTGTAAGTTCACCACGTGAAATACACACACGGTAAACGGTGTAACATAACCTTTACATAACTCACCCACCTCCGATTTCTCTCACAGAAAATCAAGGCCGTGTATGACAGCAACCCTACCAGGTTTAAAACCTTGCAACACATTTTGGAAGCAGAGAAGGAGATGCATGGAGCCGAGTGGCCAAAAGTTGGAGCAACACTTGCCCTCATGTGGCTGAAAAGGCAAGCCTGGGTCCTTGTTTCGTTTTTTGATTTTAGAGAAGTGAAAGTAAAAAAACAATTGCTTTTAAAATTTTCATAGTGAACACATGGATTTTGAGACTTCCTGTAAGTGTCCTTGCTAAAGAAATACTAGTAAAAATGAAAATGTTCTGTACTTACCAGCAGACCACGCAAGAGTTTGTTTCGTCATGAGGGCGGAATTGGATGAATGTTGCATTACATGGCTTGCTCACCAAAGCATCCTCTACAATGAATGGGTGCCGTCAGCATGAGAGTCCAAACAGCTAAAATGAGTCTTTTATCAATAATGTTGTTTTTTTCCAGCTATTACAGATTTTATTTAACACACAACTCTATACTTTGCAACATATTAATTGATAGACTGGATTTGTGTGGATTATTGTGATGTTTTTATCAGATGTTTGGACTCTTATTCTGACGGCTCCTATTTGCTGTAGATCAGGGGTCACAGAGTTCAGTCCTGAAGGGTTTAGCTCCAACCCTAATCGAACTCAAGGTCTTACTAGGGTTGTATCCTAGTATACCCTAAAATATGGCACTATTTCCTGCTTTTATAATGTATAACGGATTTTGATGTATGCCTGCGTTCTGCCAGAAGTAGGCGTTTACTTGCCCTTTCGTAACTACATTTACGTTTTTCGACCTTGACAACATCAACATCCCTATTGAGTTTCATTCTGCAAAAAACAAAAGCAAACGAAAACCTGTTTTCTGTTAGGGGGCTACGCTTTATCCAGGTTCTTCTCCAGAGCCTAGTGGATGGGGATAAAGACGAAAACAACCCTAATCTCATCAGAGTCAACGTCACCAAAGCGTATGAAATGGCACTGAAGAAGTATCATGGCTGGTTTGTCCAGAAGCTCTTTAAAGTAAGTTTCTTAAAAAAATGCTGCATGTGTGAAGAACATCTGAAAGTCAATGAAGCTTGGAAAACCTACTGAGGTTGCCCTCTCCTGATTTTTTTTTTTCAGGCAGCGCTATACGCCGCTCCTTACAGATCAGATTTTCTCAAAGCTCTTTCTAAAGGCCGAGAGGTCAAGGAGGAAGAATGCTTGGACAAAGTGCGGCAGTTCCTAGTAAACTTCACAGCTACGATCGACGCCATCTATGAAATGTACACCAAGATGAATGCAGAGCTGGACTACACTGTGTGATCTCACATTCACGGGCGAGCAAACTTCAGACCTCATCTACTGCTGTCCCGCTGGATCTCTGTTGCCTCCCTGTAGACGTCTCCTTAGTCTCCGCTCTTATCTCGTACTGGATCCTGCGTCTCTGGCAGTGTACCGCCGCGTTTTCTCTCGGGGAACAATTAAGGTCCTGGCTGCTGAAGACTTTGGTGGATTTGGAAGGGAAGGATGTGTGTTATTTGTTCTGCTCGTGTTGACTGTTTGAATGCTTTGGCTTTTCTTTAGAAAAGACGGTTTGCGAGTGTTTTTTTATAACTTTAACTACTAATCATTTCTCTTTGATTCTCGATACATGCACTTTAAGTCTGTGTATGGAATGGCTCTGTATGTGTTCCTTTAATAATGTATTGCAAATGAGGGTTTTCTTTTTACTTTTTAATTATACCAAAACAAACGTCTACAAGACTGTCTAACCAAATATCTGACATTGACTGTACTGCTGTTAGTTTTTACTCTGAATTCTATTTTATGACAAAAAAAAATACTTGAATGTGACATGAAATATAAAAGAAACCACTTCCTCAGAAGCGATAATGAAGCCACTACATTAAGTGGTGAAACGGTAAATAATTTCTTAATAAAAATTTGTTTCAATAAGGACTTCTTAAGACTGTAATGAAAAACTGTGAATCTTCATAGACGTAATTGGTCTGATGTTTTGTTGATGTAATGTAGTGGATGAGTATTGTTTGTTTGTAGGGTTTTTTTTTTTTTTTTTTTTTGTCATTCCTGAATGTTGATTTCATTCAAACTGCTTTTTAGAAATAAATGTTAATTTATGGAAATAATTTGTTGTGTGCTTTGTTTTGTGACATTACAGACTTTGCTTTTGCTTGGTCAGTAATATAGGCAAATAAATAGATATATAATATAGAGAAATACTAGTTACACCTTCTGAAACATTTAAAGCAGTCAGGGTTATTATAATTAACACTGATTACTGTCAGTATACCTCTTTATACTTTGATATCGTTCTGAGCATAAATGCAGATTTACAATCATAAAAATATAGTTATGATACTGTGTTTGAAATCACGCCTTTGCATAGCTATACAAAAAACACATTTCTGAAACGTTAGTGTCTCGTATTTTATAACAGTCAATGCAATTTGGGGAAAACAAATCTGTCAAATCTGAGTGAAAATGTTTATATGTACGCTAGCCCCTTTTGCGATCGTTAGGTACTCGTCTTCCTCTGTAATTTCTGATAGATTACAGATTTATTTATTTTGTAATTAGACCACGTAATTCCATTACATGTAACCAGTCACAACTCTGCAAAACTGATTATAAATTGGCCGATATTATTATAAACGGTTCGTTTCTTGAGATGCTAGTACACCAGAGGGCGCCATTAACAACAGCTTAGCAATGTAAACAAGCCAAGCCGGTCATACCTGTTAGAAATGACCTAATTCTTCACAGTATGAAGCGTTGTATGTAGTGTGCATTATATTATGTATTGTAGCATAACGGTATGACATGTCGTATGTTCTCAAGGGTTTAAAAATATATATATTTTTGCTAATATTACAGTTGTTTGCGAGATGGTGAATATTTTGTTTGTTTACAAAGCTTTCAAAGTCAAAATGGTGAGAGTTTAGACTGCGAGGATTTTGTTTGGTTGACACGTAAAACCATCCTTTCCTCTTACGTCTAACGCCGGGACTCTGAAGAGCTCCACACCCCTAAGTTCATTCATTTTCAGTGGGCGGTGGGAAATCAAAACCACTTCTGCGGTCCTTCGACGTGAAACACACGGGAGCAGAGATGTCGACGTATCCAAAGTTCACCCGAAGAGCTGCACGAACCCCACCTGAGGAATAAATGGACGAATCTGAGCTCGCAAACGGAATAAATACAGACTCTACGTACGTAGCGGCGCATTTGTTTTTACAGGTGAGCGACTTTTTCCAATCCACGTTTTGTGATAGAGTTTTATAACTCTGTATTACATAGATAACTTATCTATATGACTATGTTTGTTGTGAGAATGTCGGGAGATTTAAAATCACCGTGATTCGGTTTAGAACGATTTTTTCAAAAAGTTTAGAACTACTTAGAAAAAGTAACAATTTCTAAGTTACCTGATTATTTACTTCTCTTATTGTTGTCTGTATCAACATAGAACCTGTTTGGCATGCACAGAGCTTTTTTTTGTTGTTGCTTTTTTTAAATCAAGTTTTACAGTCCATGCCCAGAGCTGTGGTTTAACTGTGAGAAGAACCAGCACTAAATTCCCATTGCCTTACGTTCATTTTCCCACAACCTCACTTTTAGTTAAATCCCAGCTGTTTGACACTTTGGAGACCTTCTGACACAGAAAAGGAAGCGGAGATCTTCCTCTGGGAGCGTGGAGATGTCGTCCAGTGCTATATAGATAGGCATTTTCCACATCTGTTGCGTTTCTCAATAGGGTTACGCGGTCTGATTCACCACCATCACATCCAAAACACAATAAGATGACTTAGTCCATCGCACTTCCCTGTCACCACAGCTTATCAAAACAGCCAGTGTTCTGCTTTTACTCTCTGTGGTGATAACGGACCGTATTGGAGTCGGGTCAGAGCAGTGTAGCCAGTATTTGGATAGCGCTTGCCAAGCCAGGGGCAGTAACTGTGGGGGCTTGTGCTAGATTTTCCACCATTCACTTAAGCAAACATGAGCGGCAGATAAAACTTTCGTACCGAACCGTTTGGGAAAAGAGTGAGAAAAAGTATCAGTGGTGTAGTCTTAAAGCTGGAATACATTAATTTCGAAATGGCTTTTGTGGTTGCAGAGAAAAACTCGTACAATACATTAAACAACCGAGTCTCCCAGAACTCCCATACATCTAAATAAGCTATAGGTCAAGGAGCATCTAAAGTGGTCCAAAAATTTTTGATTTTTAAAAATTATATATTTTATGTAAGCAATTCCGAACATAAGCAACTCGCATAGAAGCTAGGAGATGCACGGCGAATGAAAACAATGTGTTCTAAATGTGCCTCAAAATATCAGACATGTTTGAAATCCAAGCTTAAAGAAATCTGATTCGGTGCCTGTTATGCTCTAGAGGTTTATCTTTGAAATCCGCAGACTGGCTCTGACTTGTGACAACTAACGTCATCTTGTCCCGGCTGTAAATCGGGGCCGAAATCTTCGCAAAAGTCATGTAGTGTATTCTACGGTCGCAAAGGAGAGGAAAAATGTCCGAAAAAGTCGAAAAGTTTTTCCGCCTTTTTGCAAATCGAGAATTGGTCGTGTAACTTCATTTTAAAATGAGTAAACATCGTTGGGGATTGCTCTTCTTAAACTTTCTCTCAGAGCAGTTGTGGAGCACCTCAGACATGTCTGAACAGGACACAAGTGATTGTTATTGTGCTGACGAGCATGTAGAATCCAAAAAAAAAAAGAAACCTGAAGATGACACTGTCCTGTATTGCTAAATTATGAGTTCATTTCAGTCATTGCTTAACCCTAAACCTCGTGCCGTTACAAACCGTATGACTTGTATAGCATCCAGGAATTTTTTTTACTAAAATAAAAAAAAAAAACATAAAAAAAAATCACCAAGATAGTCCTTACCTATTAATATGATACTGTTGGTTGATTTTTAATTTGACGCTTTTCCAGTTTTTGAACATTCTTGTTATTTAGACATAAAAAGAAGGTCGAGCAACTTCCATTGGACCTCTTTCAATGGGTTGACCCTTGTGCTTTTTTGACATTTTAAGGTGGTTGTTCACCCTTTGTCACTGTTACTGCTGTTCTTGTGTGGAAAAGAGCAGCATGAACATTCCACACAAGCTGTTTCGAAACAAAATAATAGAGTTTTTGCTTTTGATTGCAGTGTTTTAAGCAGCCCCTGTAATTAAATGCGACATCCGCAATAGTGGTTCTTTGATGGCGTCATCATCCATTGTAACAGAAATTCAGACTTAACTGTACTTGGATGCAGTGGAGGAAGTACCCTTCAAACTGAGAAGAGAATAGAACAGAGGGAGGGTGAGTCACGCCTGTTCTGGGAAATGAGAGAATCAGTTTAGGACTGAAATGAATCCCACGATGGATTGTGACATGAGGACAAAGGGACTGGACTGAGATGTGTGGAAGGGATATATGGGGTGAATAGAGGTTTTTTTTTAAAAGCTTTGATGAAGTACCTTCATTCAAAACATTACATGAATGGGTACCAATGTATTTTTTAAAGTAAATTTGTTCAATTTGTATTAAGATTAATATTATTAATTATTAAGATATATGTGTGTGTGTGTACATTTTATATATATATATATATATATATATATATATATATATATATATATATATATATATATATATATATATATATATATATATATATATATATATATATATATATATATATATATATATATATATATATATATATATTATTATTATTATTTTTTTTTTTTTTTTAATTTATTTATTTATTTATTTTTTATATTTGTTCAGCTGTCTGTAGTAGCATCACTTATCATATGGAGTCGAATTACATTTACATGTTTTTACATATGTTTATTCGGATTAGGATGGAAATTTATACACATAATTAAAAACAACCCACGGTACAATGCAGGGTCATGACAACAGTACCAGGCTGTCAAAATCAGTTCAGGACACGTGTAAAAAATTAAAACTGAACTTTAAGAGGGTGGGGCAGAAAACAATAAACTAGAACAGACATATCCACTGTAAACAAATGAGCTCTGAGAGCTGCATGTGGGCTGACAGGATTTCACAATGTGTTTAGTCGTTTACATAAACGGCAAATATGAACCAGGTGTAAATGACTGAATGGTTTGAGAAGCCTTGGGGATATTGCGGGGACATGGGTCAGCAGTCATGGATTTTACATGTTTCTTGGTGAGTGCCAGTTTGACAGTTGTCTTCTGTAAACACTGGTATTGTTTTTCCCTCCAGGTCTGTCTGTGTCCCTGCAGACACTTCCTGACACTTCCCAGCCCCCCGGAGGAGTAATTTGGCATTGAGGAAGTGCACACAGCATACAAAGAAATGACTGAAGTAAGGAGCCTATGCATTTCTACGTGATTGTATTCAAGCCCGACTTCATGTTTTCTCAAGCCGTCATTGCAGTGCGAAAGTGTTTTGCAAAATTGTTGAAGGTTTTCAGAAGGTCAGAAATGCTTTTGATTAACAGCCCGAAGTTACAGCAGATGTTTGGTAAGAGTCCTCATTGGCCAAGCTAACATACAACATAAGAAATAAGAAAAAGCCTACTTTGCTAGAAAACGGCAACGAAGTTATATAGAACTGCTATAAATGTAAGTCAGGACACAAGCAAGTATCCTTGACACTGCTGGACGAAGAACCTAACTGGGAAAGATCTCTGTCCCTGCTTTATTTATTAAAGCAAGAATTTCATTCATTGAACACTATTGGGAGAGAGAGAGAGAGAGAGAGGGAGAGAGGGAGACAGAGAGAGAGAGAGAGAGAGAGAGAGAGAGAGAGAGAGAGAGAGAGAGAGAGAGAGAGAGAGAGAGAGAGAGAGAGAGAGGGAGAGAGGGAGAGAGAGAGAGAGAGAGAGAGAGAGAGAGAGAGAGAGGGAGAGAGGGAGGGAGAGAGAGAGAGAGAGAGAGAGAGAGAGAGAGAGAGAGAGAGAGGGAGAGAGGGAGACAGAGAGAGAGAGAGAGAGAGAGAGAGAGAGAGAGAGGGAGAGAGGGAGACAGAGAGAGAGAGAGAGAGAGAGGGAGAGAGGGAGACAGAGAGAGAGAGAGAGAGAGAAAAAACAGGGTCATAAGGTTGTCTATTAACGCCAGCAGGATAAAATGACCCTAGGAGCCTTATTTCTGGTATGTATCTACATTTTTTCCTTGATTTTTCCTGTTTCCAAGTGCAGATTCCAGCAATCTATTTTTTTTTCTGGAATGCATCTCTCCTGCAGAGTTGTCAGTGTTTAGTTCTGTTCATGCTGAAGTGGGTTCACTGAAGGTGAAAACGGAGACAAGATCTCAAGTCACTTTTATTTCTATAGTGCTTTATACCACACGGGCCGCGTCAAAGCAGCTTTACAGAGAAAACCGCAGAATCAGTAATGGGAACTACTACGAAAACAGCCCCGATTCTGCTGTAAAGCAGCTCTGTGAGGAAAAACGCGAGTTCTTCAATTTGAAACAAGTTCAGTTCAGCCATAAGTAGTCCTACCAAGGTCATGATTATTCAGTTTGAGTCAGCTCAGTGTTAACTCGAGGCAGTGTTGAGGCAGCAAGAAGCACTTCAGCTGTAAAGCCACTCTAAAGAAAATTATAGTGCCAGTCAGTATGGTCATATAAGTGCATTTTTGAAATTAATTGTCTTTCAGACCCCAACTGAGCAAGGCAACCATGGCAAGGCAGTACTGTATCCCATCTTATTAAGCTGGGTCCTCTTAAACACTTGTTAAAAACATTTAAAGGAACTAACACAGAAGACTTCCTGGAAGCAGCAATGCTTTTTCCAATTATACCTGCTCCTGCTGTATAATTTATATAATCAGACCAGAGGAGCAAATAATCAAGTTTCAAGAATACTTCTTAATTAGCCTACAGTTGGGGAACTTTGACCACTGTATATTTTTAGACGTTTCCAAAGCCCTGTACAAGTTCAATTAAGCAAGCATCAAATTAAATCTTACATATTGGTTAAGATAGTTGCCTAGCTGCAATTTTAATAGCTTTCTATTTAAATTAATACATTTTGAAGGCTAGTGCACATTCTAGAGCAATCGTTCTCTTTGCATTTAAGTCCACTCTATCCTTTTTTGACTTTCCAGCAGGGTTTCTCCGCTTCCACTCTACTAAAGCGTTATCGTCTGGCCACGACAGAGTCAAACTCAGTCTCCTCACCATCAGGGACTGCCGCTGAGGACCTTTCAGAGAGCAAGGATATTTCAGCAGACGGGGATCCCAACTTCCCCATGTCTTCACTGGCAGAACTTCTGGAGAATGATGATGGGTCACAGCCAGCCCAGGATTCAGCTCGACCTGGACACCATAATGATAACAAGCAGAACTTGCGAATAAGGTTCCCAGGGGCCTTTAAAAAGGGAGTTCCTAACCCCATGGACCTTCTTGAGTCCACCATGTCTGAGTATCCAGTGGCACCTGGGCCGAAAAAAGCACCTATGGACTCCCTGTTTGACTACGGCACATGTAGAGAGATCAACAACCAGAAAAAACGCAGGAAGAAACTTCCACGAGGGTGAGAGACATAGCTTCTCATGTGTTCTTGTCTTACCTTTATCGATCCAGTAGTGAAAAGGTTACAGGAAATGATGAAAGATGGGGAATGAGATGAGGAAAATGTCAGAATCAAACTTGCCCACTAACTGCTAATATCAACAGCCAAAATGAATAATAAATCATTAATTGAATTCACCAATTCAATAAATCATGTTGACTGCTGACTCGGGTTCAGTTTAGTGTTTATAAAAAATAAATATAATAATTTTGGCATATGTCTTATATTTATTGGATTATTTTTAATACGCCAAATGACTATTTATACTGAATGTATAGTTTGATATAATGTATTATATGCATGTATGTATACGGTGTTAATGTATATATAAATTCACACACATTAAGTATATATTTAGAAAATATTTACATGCATATAATTTTCTATATATTATTATATGTTATATTCTATATAATCGTGATTAATCGAATACAAAATAAGAGTTTTTGTTTATGTAATTCTGCGTGTATTTATGTATGAATAAACACACATACAGTATGTATTTTAAAAATTTGTAATATTTATTATATATATTTTATATATACATATATATATTTGTAATTTATATTAAAAAAATATTTTTTATATAATCATAATTAAAAAAAAAAAAAAAAATATATATATATATATATATATATATATATATATATATACACACACACACACACATGTATGCATGTGCATTGTTGTATTTACATAATAAATATACACAGCACAGATATATTATGTAAACAGAAACTTTTGGATGCAATTGTGATTAATCATTTGACAGCACTAAATATAATATGTATTTTTAATATAACATTTTACATCTTTCTTTTAAACGTAAAAAACACAAAGGTGTTCAAAATGTTTATTCTGTGGGCATGTGTTTCATTACCTAGGACAGCAAGTGAGCCAGGACTGCCAAAACCGAAAAAATAAAAAATAAATCATTCAAGTGTATACATGTACCTTCAGGAATCTTAAAACAAAGAGGGACACAATGTTTACTTTGCTTTTAAGGACTCTTCTTCTTCTTTAAGGTCACTCTTCTCAGTGTTTCACAGTTGAGATGTTTCAAGGTCGTTAATGGCCAAACGTTTATTTGTATAGCACCTTTCATACTGTACATAAAATGCAGCGTAAAGTTCTTTACAGGTCAGAATATAAAAATGATTGCTTTAATCGTGTGGTCAGATGTCCTCTGAATGCTTTACAGATAATGAAGCGTGACTTTTGCGTGGATTATGCTGCGTGCCGAGGACAGTCTCCTCATGGTTTCACACTCTTGATCATGCACTGTGAGGAAAATGAATGTCTGTTGTCGTTTCCATGAATGCCTTTGGAGTAATGTTTATGTTAAGGTCTGTTAGGCAGTCAGTTTTTCCTTAGGACATAGACATTTTTTCATAGTCCATTAGCACTCGTCCAGGTTAGGGTGGTTCCATTGCACTTCAACTTTTTCGTGAATGCCCCGTACAATTTTATATTTGTTAAAGGAAAAGTTCACGCAAAAATGAGAAAACTGTCATCATTTATTCACCCTCAAGTAGTTCCAAACCTGAGTGAATTTCTGTGAAGATATTTCGAAGAAAGTTCGTAACCAGGCTGTTTTGGGTCACCATTGACTTCCATAGTAGGAACAAAAATACTATGGGAGTCAATGGGGATCCAAAACGGCCTGGTTACAAACTTTCTTCAAAATATCAGAGATATTTATACAGGTTTGGAATTACCTGAGGGTGTGTAAATGATGACAAAAATATATTTTTGGGTAACTATACCTTTAAAGATTCAAAGGTGCCATAAGTAATGTTTCTTCAAAAAACATTTTGATGCTTTTTATGGTGTAAATGATCATACTCACATAAGATAAGCCAATCCTTATTAAGGAAGCAGATTTAGATTTACATTTTAGTCATTTAGCAGACACTTTTATCCAAAGTGACTTACAAGATGCAAACAACCGTGTCTTGGAATTCAGTCAATGTCAGATTGGGACGGGGAAACGTAAAGACGCTTGGAGTACTTTAATCGTTAACGTTCCTCTAAAGGTGTATGTTTGCCCCCGCAGGAAGGCCGAGATTGAGATGTCATGCGACGAGGGGTCCCCGGAGCCCACTGTTCTTAAAGTCTTCAACCGCTGGCTGCTGTTCGAAGCCGTATCTCGAGCAGATAGAAGAGCTCTGGATGGTCTTCTGCAGTATCTTCAGTCAAATGAAAAGAGACTGACAGACGAGGAGTTCAAAGGTGCAAAAACGTGATTAAAGAAAATGATTGTACTGTGATGTTCTTGAGCGTTTTACCAGACTATTACTAGGATTTTGCTTTCCTTAATGATCCCACTTTTTTATAAAAAAGACAAAGCCCTCCTGTATTTCGCATGAGCGACCAGCGGGGTCGTGTCCCGATGTTATCGCAAACCAGGGCCTTTGTTGTTGTGCCTTTTTTAGTTTAGCCAAGGAAATTCTGTTATATCAGCTAATGGGATCCTGAAAGGTGGGGTCGTATTTCTGCTTCCTGCCTCAAAGGGTCAAGCAAACTTTTAACAGAGAGCGGTAAGAAATCGCAGCAAACTGTCACAAATGGGGATCAAACGGATAACTCTGGCTGAACATAAATAATCTAAAAAAATAAAAATCACTTGATCCGTGAGTGAATCAGGATTTATGAAAGA
Source organism: Puntigrus tetrazona (assembly GCF_018831695.1). Taxonomy (NCBI): domain Eukaryota; kingdom Metazoa; phylum Chordata; class Actinopteri; order Cypriniformes; family Cyprinidae; genus Puntigrus; species Puntigrus tetrazona. The sequence goes on along the minus strand of NC_056703.1, from coordinate 5,834,564 downwards.
AAAGGCAGCGAACATTAATATTGCTTTCATACTTTATATTAATTATTAAACTTATTCTACATTTTTATTTTTGGGTGAACTATACCTGTAAAGATTTTTCTTCAAGATGTTTCTTCAAAAAAAAGCTCCTCATTAAGGAAGCAGGTTTGAAATGACTCCTATTGGTTGCTTATTAGCATTAATATCACTACAATATTAGCCATCTATCAGTGCTAATTAAGCAAATATTAATGCGTTATTCTATATGACCTTATTCTACACCCCTAATCCTACCTAATACCTAAACCTAACAACCGCCTTACTATTAATAAGAATTATTAATAAGAAGCAAATAATGAATTTATTGAGGGAAAAGTCATAGTGTTTTCTCGTTTGCTTGTCTAAGTAATCAGACCAAAGCTTTGCACTTGTTGGATGATAAAGAAAAGCCAAATTAAATTCCATAAATGTACATTGAAAGAGGGAAACAAGACTCGCAACAGGTTTAAATATTAGCATGTTTTTTCCTGTGCTTTCTCTAGAGCCTTCTACAGGGAAGACTTGCCTACCAAAAGCCCTTCTGAACCTGCACGGCGGTCACAACGACACCATCCCTGCGTTGATGGACATCGCCGAACAGACCGGAAACCTCAGAGAGTTCATCAACACTCCCTTCAGAGATGTTTACTACAGGGGTGAGTCCTCCAGCCCCCTTCCAGCAGATTCTGTCAAAACCAGTTTTCGAGGATCGTTTCTCTAAAATGTTTCCAAAATCTGCGGCGTGAGCTAACATTTACTCTGAGCGGCGTCCAGGGCCGCCCTGAGCAGGTGAAATATGAGCAGGGAGGCGGAGCTGTTGTGTGTGCTCCTGACTGAGCTCAATGTTAGAGAAGTTACCCCAGGTTTCCTGGAGTCCCCACCCTGTTCGGTACAAAGAGTCCTCACAAGCGCTGCTGAATTTAACGCTGTTCCTCTGTGGCCTGTTTAGGGTAGTCGAATTTGCCAGTGCCACACCCGATGCGCTTCGTAACTTTCCCTCTCATACAAAAAAAAAAAGCTATGAATATTTTACGTCATAGTTTTCAGTGCTGAAGCCAAGCAGGCTAAAAACGCACTGGTGCTCCTGTGGGTGACAGTTTTAAGTCTGGCTCATGTTAATCTCTTCTTTTTTTTTTTCTTTTCCCCCGTGCCAATTAAAGTGGTAAATGGATAAAATATTAAAAATAATCAAATATATTAAAATATGTATTTACACTGCTGTTCAGAAGTTTGTAGTTTTAAAGAGATTGATGCTTTTCTTGCACATGAAATTGATTAAAAGTGACAGTAAAGTGTTTTACATGGCTTTAAAAGATTATTATTTCAAACAAATGCTTTTTTTATCTTATTTTAAATATATATATATTAATATAATTCAGGGATAGCAGTTAAATTTTTCAGCATCTATTAATCTATTTTTCTTTTGGTTTAAAATGATCATATATATGTATATATGTATATATATATATATATATATATATATATATATATATATATATATATATATATATGATCATTTTATGATCATTTTAAACCAAACATTTTAAACCAAATAGATTAATAGATGCTGAAAATTTAACTGCATATTCCTGAATTATATTAAAATGAAAAATATATTAAAATAAATAAAACATTTATTTTAAATTCTACAATATATTTACAATATTACTGTAGTTTTGATTAGATAAAAGTAGCCTAAAGATAAGAGACCTTTTTCAGAGATGTTTGAAAATCTTACTCCAAACTTTTTTCATTCAGCATATTATTAATATATTACATTAATGAATTAATTTACTTATTTACGTGTCCTGGCAGTAAACCCATAGTTAAACCTGATTCTTTATATTTGTTCCGTTGTAAACTTGGACTTGTTGTGCATGCCAAGTTTGTAATAGCAGCATTGTTAATACAGAGAAGTTAATAGTTCTCCAAATACATCATGATGCACTTGTGGCAGACGTTGTGTAGTCTGCCTCTCGTTTCCTGAGGAAACAGTCACTCAAACATTGGTTCAGTTTGTTTACCAGTGCTGGTTCCAGGCCTTTGGGCATTAATATATCAAATAGGCTCATTCTGTAAGTCAGCAGATTTCCTCTTATAGACCAACTGCCAAAAAAACTACAAATACACCAGACTACTAAAAGCAAGTCATCTAGGATGATAAAATGCTTCCTTAAACTTAGGCTTTTAGTTTAGGCATCCTTTATTATTCTGTTAAATCTGTGGATGATATCGGTAATGTGAGAGTTTTAGTCACAGTCACTAGTACAGATATTACTAACATGCACTGGTGATGCATTTATTGTTGTTCAGGCGCACACATTAAATCAATAAAAATCGATTGGCGGAGGTCTGTTCAAACTGATGCCTCGTGCGTCACTGATAAACACCAAAGTTCACAGCTTAAGCGAATCAAAATCCTTGGTTTTCGTGAATCTAAAACAAAAGCAGCAGACAACATTAACAGAGAGAGAGAGAACAGAACATGTTTATGCCCTTTAGAGCTCTCGTTACATTACAGACACGATGCGAGCCAGATTGCCTAATTTTCATATCGCAATACTTCCTCGTGTGTGAGATAAGACGATAGTGTCTAATAATACCATGCCGTTTCCCGACCGCTCTGTATGATAGCATGCATCGCAGATATCAGGTCTCCTGTAACGTTGCAGAACGCTTTGCTTTGGATGTCCGTTCATTATCACGTGACGAACTGCTTCTAACTGCTTCTGCACTGGCATCTTCGTTATATAATGATATAAACGTGGTGTGTCTGTAGGTCAGACTGCGCTGCATATCGCCATAGAACGACGATGCAAACAATACGTGGAGCTTCTGGTGGAGAAGGGGGCTGACGTTCACGCTCAGGCCAGGGGACGATTCTTTCAGCCCAGAGAGGAGGGTGGATACTTCTACTTTGGTGAGTTTGTTGAGGGTGATTTTGTAGAGGTCTTTATTGTGAGCGATGAGGAATCCAAATAGTTATTAATGTTGGATGCATTGAGAATATGAGTGGATTTTCAGTGTGTCGTGCAGGGTATGAATCCGCTACGTAAGCGGTCAGAAATCTTCACGTCCTCATGGCTAATGCCTTTAACCTCATTACGACATGCTGGAGCCTTTAATTCCCAAAGTTATGTGTGGGAAGCTCCATTTTCTGTTTTATCAGTGACTTTGGGGTCAGTAAGATGATTTGTTTTGTTGTTGTTGAAAGAAATTAATGATATACTTTTATTTTGCAAGCATTAAATAGATATAAAAAGAAGTGGCAAGCGTAAATACATGCATAATGTAAAAAAATAAATAAATACATTTTTAAAAACTTTTTAAAACTTTTTTCACTTTTTAAAATATTATTATATATATATATATATATATATATATATATATATATATATATATTCTTATTTTTATCAGAAGTTATTTTACAAAAAGTAACGTTTCCACAAAAACATTGAACAGTACAATCGAATACAAAACTGATAATGGAAAATATTTCTTGAGAATCATATCGACATATTATAATGATTTCTGAAGGATCATGTGACACTACTGGCTGTTGAAAATTCAGCTTTATTACATAATACATTATAAAAGTTGAAACGAAATCAGTCTACCTTTTATGACTTTGCCAATGAATAACCAATACAAGTTGGCCCGGTGTTTGCCGTAGTAACATCAGGTGATTTCCTTTCCTTTTTCGTAAAATCCTCCCTTTATTTGGCACTACACAGTTTACATTCATTAAATGTTTAGCTGTGAGTAAAACAGTTTCTGTAGTTAAGAGGAAACCCAACAAGACATTATGTCACAAATAAAACAAGCGTTGGATGGAAAAGAGTGAATGGAGCCTCTGTGTTTGCAACGGAAAATACAGTAAAAGGGTCTTATATTTAGAGGCCTGGTGATGGTGTACTAGTACACTAGAAAAGTTTCCACCTCATGTGGCTAAACGCATTCTGCCCCCTGTTGACCAGAGTGTGTTACTACAGCTGCGTGAAAATTGACTTTCTTAAAGGGGCATGCACCCTCATGTTGTTACCTTAACCCAGTGGTTCCCAACCTTTTCTTGTTTGAGGCACCCTTGGAAAGCCTTTCAAAAGTTCCCGGCACCCTTATAAGGAAATAGATATTTAAAATCTCCGTAGCTTTTTTATTATTATTTATTTGTTTCATTTCGAGAGTTTGCATGCAACAACACCTTATACCTAGTCCTAGATGATATGAGAATACTGTTTACACTGATTCTGCCTTAATAAAAAAATTTTGTTGAAATTTTGGCGGCACCCTCAAAAGCTCTCACGGCACCCCGGTTGGGAACCACTGCCTTAACCCATATACATTTAATTCTTCTGTGGAACACAAAAATAGATATTCTGAAAAACGGTGGAAATTGGGGTTTCGTTTCCCTACTTAATTATTACTGGGAAAAATACAAGCTTTTTTGTGCATGTATGCTGTGTGTGTATTATGTATTGTATAAATACAAACACATGCATGTATATATTTAAGAAAAATGTTACATATTAAATATCTTTATGTATAATGTCAATTATATGAATATAAATATATACATGTAAATATTTTCTGAATGTATACATCACACGCGTGTCTTTAAATATACATAATAACAGTATGCACACACATGTTTTGTACACAAAAACTTTTTGGCTGCAATTCATCATCGACCTTTACTGTACAATACAAAAAAATACAATGGAAGTCACTGGGTTTGAGTGAGTACATAATAACAAGCATGCTATTGTGCATTATTGGTAAGTTTTTGTAATTTTTCATCAAAATGCAAGCTCTGCTTTACTTCTTAAGCGTCATCTTTGGATAATATGCGTAAGTCCTGCCCCTACATTTCTTTTGTCACGTCAGATATTCTAATTAGTTGATCCCCACAGGATGTTAGCGGTTACAAAGCCGTGATTTTAAAATCAAGCTGAGAATTTGAATTCCCTATTCACGGGCCTTATTTGCATCTCACAAATATTAAACCCCAAAACAAGATGTCTGCTCTGGAGCTGATTGAAAGATGCAAAACTATTTTAAAATAATCCAAGGATGACAGAATAGGATTATCTTTTCTGGTGCCCTGCCAGGAGTCTCTATCTCTCTTTTATTCACCTGTAAATTATTTTCATTTGTATTAGACACGGCTGTCAGTGTTTAATCCCTCCTGATCTGAGCACGAAGAGAGTCATTCGCCGCGGAGCTTCCCGGTGACGCGAGCGTGAACCTGCGAGCACTGACAGCTAATGTGATTTAGCAGTCACGCTAACCGCTCTCTGAGCGCGTGCAAATCAATGAGAACGAAGCGTTTCTATAAGAAGTGACATGAAAATAATCTGTCACCCCTGGCAACAGCTCACTCTCAAGGCTCTCTGTTTGGTTTTCCTGTTCGAGATGGTTCTCGTGAGACGAGCGCTAATTGAGTACTGGATACAAATAGTGACGTTTAGATCAAAGCGCATTTGTCACGAGAGCCCTGCAAACGACTGATTGACTTTTAGTGGCTAATTGTATTTCTTCATTGTGCTGTTTAGTAAAGGAAAATGATGGATAAATGGGACATCTGGAGGTTGGAGTCGGAGATGATTGGGAAGAAATCCTAGAGAAGATGAGAGGTGGTCCTCATCAGGTTTTTTAACTAGCTTAACCAGCAAGATTTCCTATTGCCAAACCAGCATAAACCATAACGATGATCTAGATGTTTTAATTGAGAAGTCACATGGTCACAGAGGCTGCATTTAATTCAAAATGCAGTAAAAAGTAATATTGTGACACATTATTTCAAGTTAAAATAGCTGTTTTCTGTCTCAATATATTTGTAATGTAATTTCTTCTTGTGTTGGCAGTGCAGACTTTACTCCGGTCCCTAGTGTCATGATATTTCAGAAATATGTTAATTTCATGTTTAAGAGACTTTCTTATTAGTATCATTGTTGAATATTTCTGTGGAACAATGATGCATTATTTTTCAGGATTACTTGATGAATAAGTTTAAAAGAACAGCATTTATTTGAAATAGAAAGCTTTGGTAACATTCTAAATGCATTTCAGATGCTCTTTTGATCAATTTAATGCATCCTTTCCGAATACAAGTACGGTCACACTTTATATTACTAATATGTACTTGAAGCAAAAAATAAGTACAGTGTACTTGATGTGGTCATTTTGTATTGCAAATCACTGTTGCTGCTATCGACGTAAGGTTAGGGACAGGTTATGAGTCAACGGTGCAAGTATGCAATTACGGAAATAATTAAATATGTAATTGCGTTAGGTATTAAAAAATGCATAAGCACAATGTATGCAAAAAATGCATTTCATCGAATGAAATGTAAGTCTACAGTAGTTAAGGCGTCCTAATATAAAGTGGGACTGCAAGGATTAATCATTTTTTAACCCCAAACTTTTAAACTGTAGTGTATGTGAAGACAATGTTGGGTAACAATTAATTTAAATGGGTTTTTTTAAATGTGCATACGCATAACCTTAACTGTGTAGTAAGTACATGATAATACTCAGTAAGTAACTGTGCACTTGGACATGTTAAATAAAGTCTAACCAAATGTTGTTATAATGATTTTTGTACAGTTTAAACAAATTGATAACTGAAATCGATAGTCGCTTTCTCATTGCACAGGTGAGCTGCCTCTCTCTCTCGCCGCTTGTACCAACCAACCAGACATGGTGCACTACCTGACCGAGAACAGCCACAAGGCGGCGGATCTGCGGAGGCAGGACTCGCGGGGAAACACAGTCCTGCACGCCCTGGTCCATATCGCTGACAACACCCGGGACAACACGCGCTTCGTCACTAAGATGTACGACTTGCTGCTCATTAAATGCGCCAAACTCTACCCAGACTGCAACTTGGAGAATGTTGTCAACAATGATAGCATGTCCCCTCTCATGATGGCCGCCAAGCTGGGCAAAATTGGGGTAGGAGATTGCCTTATACCAGCTTCAGATACATGCATTGGGTGAGTGATAAGAAAAGGCGAAGCAGACTCAAATTTCTCCACAGGTGTTCCAGCACATCATCCGGAGAGAGATAAAAGACGAGGAGGCTCGGCATCTTTCCCGGAAATTTAAGGACTGGGCTTACGGACCTGTATACTCCAACCTGTATGATCTATCGTCACTGGATACCTGCGGAGAGGAAGTCTCTGTTCTGGAGATACTCGTCTACAACAGCAGGATTGAGGTGAGCTTGTGGATAGAGAAAAGAAAGCGAGGGAGATAGGCTGTGTACTGTATGGCCCTCCGGATTTTGTCAAATGAGATTAGAGGCCTTGTAGACCTGAACAGCACGAGGTGAATGATTGAATGTATAAGCTGTGAAGGTACAGGTAAGCATATATGGAAATGGTATAAAAATACAGTCACCAACCCTCTTCATTATGCTGATGGCAGTTTCAGTGATTCCGACATGTTTTGTTATTTGTGCCCTCAGAATCGCCATGAGATGTTGGCGGTGGAACCCATAAACGAGCTGCTGAGGGCCAAGTGGCAGAAGTTTGCCGCTGTGACTTTCTACATCAGCGTCTTTTCCTACCTTGCCACCATGATCATCTTCACTCTCGTGGCCTACTATCGGCCGTCCACGGGTACAGTGAGTACAGTCTTAATCCTCCTTAGGCAGGCCATCTTGGCCTTGCCTCATAGTGCGTCTTCCATCTGCTCGTATGGAAAGAGATTGAACTCCCTAAAACGAAGAAGATCGCATTTGGCAATGTATCTCAATTCAACAGTCAAATGACAAAAACAGCGGTCTTAGAATTAAATTCAAAATCAGGCTGAAGCACGCTACATGTTTGTCCAACGAGTATTTGTTTTTCTATAAATAGTTCATGTTTCCCCAAATATTTTTTCTCATGCAGTTCTCTTGAAAAGTTTTGGGATTTTTGGCAACACTTTATTTTGATAGTCCACTTTAGACATTCTGTAAGTAATTTGCAACTACATTTTAACTAGCCGTCATTCATTAGAGTATTAGTAGACTGCCTGCTCTGTAGCTTCTAACACTTTATTTTGATGGGAGAAGAATCTTTGCATGTACATGTCAACTTATTCAACTAAACTCTGAGAGTTAGTAGACTGTTTCTATTTCAAATAAATTATGTTTGAACGAGCAACACAAATATTTCCTCTTGAACAGCAAATCAGCGTATTGGAACGATTTCTGAAGGATCATGTGACACTAGAGACTGAAATAATGTAAAATAGTATGCATTCTTTTTTTTTCTGTGTATTCATCATCTTTTTTGATCAAAATGCTCATTTACGAATGCGAAAACGTAGAAAATCAACCCTGATCCAATTTTTTTTTATTACAGACGAAACTTTGGGAGGCAGTGTGTAAATGTGATTGACGCAACATTTTTTAACTTCAGCATTGCCTTCCCATGAATAAATTACATTGAAAAAAATCTTTTTTTTTTATTGTAATAGTATTTGATAATGTTGCTGTCTCTTAGTTGTGATTAAATAAATGCAACTTTGGTGAACACAAGATGCCTCGAAATGCCTTACATCTGAACGAGAGTGCGCATGTGGGTAATTTGTTGTTTTGTTTAAAAATACAGAGTAATACTTCCTCCTGCATGAAAGAGAGTTCATGTGGTAAATATTGAACATGCCCAAAATGTTCTACCTCCACAGCCTCCTTACGCCTACAACTCTACAGAAGACAAGGTGCGCTTGGCGGGCGAGATCATAACCGTGGCTTCCGGGGTCTTCTTCTTCGCAACAAATGTGAGCTTCATCTACGCAATAAGAATCATTTTGAATACTTTTTTAATGTGTAAGATCACACTTCCGTCTCAGCTTGCTGAAAGATTGTATGTTTTAGTCTGCAGAATCACTTTCCTTCCCTGTCTTTCCTCCTTAGCTATCACTAAAAGCCTTTAGCAGCATTTCTTGGTTTTCTCCCCTGATTTAGATTAAGGACCTTTTCCTGAAGAAGTGCCCGGGGGTGAATTCTTTATTTATTGATGGATCCTTTCAACTTCTCTAGTAAGACACTCGGCCCCATTCTTTGCGTCTTCCTTTGCTCTCCGTGTCTTTCCCTAAGGCGATTTTTCTCCCTTTTTTTTAATTGAGCTGTCTAATTAATTCCAGAACCCTTTCTTGGCATGTTTTAATAGTTAATCTCCTTGCATAAAAACGGCACGATCTAAGCAAAGATGACTGCGTTTCACCGATATGTTTATGTTAATTATAATTAATATATGGCATTGCTAAACCAGTGAGGCATTTTGCATTTGAAAAGCAAATCTTACATACCGAAACTCGGCAAATAAGAAGCGAAGGATGTTCTGTAACCTTCACAAGTACAAAATAGGAAAATAGCCAGAGGCCAAAGCATGTTAAGTTATCAATTTTGAGCTGACAATTAGTCACTGGTAACCTGAAGCAAGTGGTAACCTTAATAGTTGAAGTATGTCGATGACATTACCGGCTGACCAATCCCCCGTGTTTTCACAGCTTCATCTACTCCTTGTTGGTGCTGGTGAGTGCAGCGCTGTATCTGTCCGGGATCGAGGCCTACGTGTCTGTGATGGTGTTCGCTCTAGCATTAGGTTGGATGAACACCCTGTATTTCACCAGAGGCCTTAAACTCACTGGAACTTACAGCATCATGATTCAGAAGGTATGAAAAGAGGACCATGTACAGTGCATTTAATTTAAAGCACCCCTATTATGGATAATGAAAGGTTCATATTTTGGTTTTGGGACTCCCCAATAATAATTCGACATGCGTGCAAGGTATAAAAAACACTTTAATTGTCTTATAATATGCATTTATTTTTACCATACGTGCTCAGCAACTCCCATATGATTAGTTTAATGATTAATATTTCCAAACTTCTCCTTTGCTCCTTTTGAAACAAGCCACTTTTAATAGGAATCTCGAGTCGTTTCACCTTGACGTCAACGATGGTTCAGAGCTGACTCTGTCTTTTCAGACACAATAAGTTTACACACAGTGCAGTTTCCGATTTAAAACTTTGCAGGATGCTTTTCATTCGGTTACAGCTGTGTTATACGCCGCATGAAAGGTCATTTTTAAAATGCGCTTTTTAACATTTGTGTACACCAGTTTTTATGAAGGATTTTACAGACTGTCTTGTCGATCATATTTTCTTCATACCTTTGGTCGTATTTAAAAATTAAATACCACGTTTTTAATGTTTTTGAAAGAAGTCTCTTATGGCCTGTAAAATTGCAGTAATGTTATTTATTAAAAAAAAACAGTTTTATATTTTAAAATAGTTTTAAATGCAATTAATTTTTGTGATTCAAAGCAAAATTTTCAACATCATTACTCCAGCCTTCAGTGTCACATGAGCCTTCAAAAATCATTCTAATACACAATTAGTTAAAATTATTATTATCGATGTAGAAAACTGCTGTTCTGCTTAATATTTTATCATGCTATTTTTGTGGATTCTGTTCAAAAGCACTTTATATAAGTTCAAAACACTGTCTAAAATTACACTTGTATATAAATATACGTACATCATTTAATGTTTAGTAAGGTCCACTGAAAATGGGGCCATGCATGGTTTTCTTTTTCTGATATAAATATAGCGAAAGGTAGAGATGATGTAACACGTTGATGAAACATTTGCATATGTTTGTATACAGTTCCCGCTATATTATCCCCCAGCACCCCATAAATATTTTAAGATGACATGTTATTCGTAAATCCTGTTCTCTTGATTGTCCCGATTGTTAAACAGCACGTCGTCACGGTTAAGTGTACAACACGCTGCTGTTTCCAGTAATTATTACAATCCTAACAGCGTACATTGCTGCTAGAAACTACATAAAACCCTTAAAATAATTAGCATCCTTGCCGGTCTGCTTTCTTCTTATGTTATCGCTGTAATTAAGACACTGTTCTGTTTACCCGTTGCATCTTCAATTTGGATATTTTCAGATCCTCATCAAAGATTTGTTCCGTTTCCTGCTGGTCTACGTGCTCTTCATGATAGGCTACGCGTCAGGTATCCTAGTGATAATAGTTCAGTTTTTGGTATTGTATGGAAACGTTTGACTCTGGTTTTGTATCCCGCACCAGCTTTAGTGTCACTGCTGAAAATCTGCCCCGAAAAGAGCGAATGCAACGGTACCTGCCCCGTATACCCGGAGTGCAGAGACACAAACACCTTCAGCGAATTCCTGCTGGACCTGTTTAAGCTGACCATAGGCATCGGAGAGCTGGACGACATGTTAAAAGGCGCGCAGTATCCCGTCGTCTTCCTCGTTCTCCTGGTCACCTACATTATTCTCACCTTCGTCCTGTTACTCAACATGTTAATTGCTTTGATGGGGGAGACAGTGGGACAGGTGTCCAAAGAGAGCAAGCAGATCTGGAAACTGCAGGTGAGGGCTATACGAAAGGTCAAATGCGGCAGTCTGTTATACAGACGGTATAAAAGTTGAGGTCGTTTAATATTTGAATTGCTTCTGTGAAACACGAGGTGAGAAACGAGATAACAGGATGTCAGAGAGTTCATTTTTTCCGTAAATGGCAATTCATGTGGCCGTAAAAGTATCTTAGAGCTCTTTATATTTTTGTATCCTTTTTTTTTCATCAGTGTTGGAGAGTAACAGAATTACATAAATGATTCACTAAAGCGTAACTCAAATCTTTTACATTTACTGAGAGGTACGTGAGGTGACAATTCATTTTAAGGTTCGCTTGTTACGTTACATGTACTTTCTGTTATAATGGCAATAAATGATGCATAATTACACGCAAGTACCCCTAAAGATGAACCCTAATCCTAACCATTTTAGTAGGAACTAATACTTCCACACCTTTCTTTGCCGAATTGCTTTAGGATTGCTTTAACACTTCAGGAGTTTAGGACACGGAAGAAGACACATGCTCATTCGAGTTTTATTTCTTCTCTGGATTTATGTACAAGCTTTATTTTTAAAGAGTAACTGTTTTTCCAAAGTCATTGAGTTTCCTGTCATTGCAATGCAAAGATTCGGTTTTAAAAACTGTATCGTAGCCATTAAAATAAATCAGCATAAATCTGTATTCATGCTCGGAACAATAAAAAGAGGTTATAAAGTCACGGTTAAACTGCCTGCTTTAAATGTTTCGAACTGATGAACAGCTGAAGTCGTTTGTTAGAAATGTAGAAATAAAGTTATCAGATGTAATCAGCTACATTACTTTAATAAAGTAATTGAAACAGTCACGCCGCTTGCTACATTTTAAATAAGCAATGTAATCTGTAACATGTTGCGTTTGCCAAGTCATTTTCCCAGCACTTATTTTTATGCACATTTGTTATGGAAGAATCTCCTGTTTGTGTTTTTTGAAAAAAGAAAGAAAGAAAGGGAAAAAACCCCCACGAAACTGGGCTGGAACGGCATGAGTGTGAGAAAGGGAAGAATGACCGTTTTTGGTGAACTATTCCTTTGCGTTTTTGTTTCGGTGGTTTACCTCGGTGCCCTTCTGACAGCCATTTTTTTTGGTTAACTTCTGTCTGAAGCTTTTACCTCAGCATTCGCTGGTTATAAATGGCTTTCCTCTCTTAACATGTCATTTTCCTTTTGTTTGCATCAGTGGGCAACGACTATCCTGGACATCGAGCGGTCCTTCCCCGTGTGTCTGCGGAAGTCTTTCCGCGTTGGAGAGATGGTTACTGTGGGCAAGGGCTTGGATGGGACGCCAGACAAACGCTGGTGCTTCAGGTGAAACTACAATATATGCTCTACCGATTCGTTAAATTACAGCATGACCGTTCAAATCATATACAACGTTTTTGGGCTTTCATTCTCTACGTTATAGAGTGGACGAGGTCAAGTGGTCCCACTGGAATCAAAACCTGGGGATCATAAATGAGGATCCAGGCCAGAAAGAGCATTACGAGCAGACGCAGGGCGGACGGGGCCTTCGAAGAGGTCGGTGGACGATTGATGAACCCGTTAACAAACCAAAATTACGCTGCAAAAATATTGTGCAAAAACAATTCTCAATCTTTCGATTGCTAGGAAGGTTCGCAGTTCATTTGGAAGAAACTGCAGGGCATACGTTAGATTAAACGCACAATTTTGAAGAAGACTTCTGTAAAAAGTTTTTTTTTTTGAGAACGGTTTCGAATATGAGCATAAAACCAGTCAGAAGTGTCAATCATCTTGAGTAAATGAGCTTTGCATTGATGTATGGTTTGTTAGGATGGGTCAATATACAATACGGTTATTATTTGGAAATCTAGGATCTGAGGGTGCAAAAAAAATCGAAATACTGAGATAGTGGCAAATGAAGTTCTTAGCAATGCATAATGCTAATCAGAAATTATGTTGTGATATATTTATGGTAGGAAATGGAAAATGATCTTTAGTTAATGTCCTAACGATTTTTTGGCATGAAATAAAAATGAATAATTGTGGTTTTGCTACAATACCCCGGCGACTTATGACCTATGGTCCGGGGTCACAAATAGTCTTGGAAACTGTTTTGCAGAGCATTACGACAAAATACATAGACGCTAGGGATGGTAGGATTCGAAAAGCGCTAGTAGATGCATTGGATGCACATCCTTAATGCACACAAATGTATGTTTGAAGAATCAAAAATCGACTAACAAATATAATTTCTCATCTCTGCTCCTTCAGATCGCTGGTCCACTGTCGTCCCAAGAGTGGTGGAGCTGAACAGGGGCTCCAGAGACCATACCGTAGAGATGGAGCCTCTCACGGGCAGACACAGACACAAGTCTGAAAGCTAAAGAGGGTCAAAGTTATGTATTTTATAAAAGCTGACAATAATTTTAGTTTTTTTTTTTTATAAATCACAATTGGGAGAACGGCTCCGATATTATGACTTTTATATATATATATGTATATTTGGACCCATGAGACACTCAGGAACATATTTGATGTTTATTATTGTAGTGTTTTTTTATCATGGAGGGTGCAATAGATTTTTTAAAAATTTTTATTATTTTGATTAAAAAAAAAAACAACGCTTCACAAGGACTCGGATCGGAGTATCAGCGTCTGTCTGCTGTCTGATTCCTGCTGACATTTTTTTTTTTGTGGATTATGTGGAAAGGTAATATTTTAATCAATGATAATGTCAGATTACCTCAGTGTTAAATGTGCCTTGTGATAAAGTACAGTTCCTTTTTTTTTTTTTTTTTTTTTTTTTTTTTAATAATAAAAATCATATTGTTATTCTTTTGTTATATTGCCAAGCCATAATGGAAAGACGAAAAAATGCAGCTCTGCTCTGGCCTTTGGCTTTGTTTTGTAATAAAGGTCATGTAGAAAACAGATGTGGCACCCACACCAGGAGTGTGCACAACGCCAGACAGCAGCGGCTTGCTATTTTCACCTCAGTATGCTAGCAGTAGTGAGACACTGAACTTAATTGGTGTGATAGTGGTAATGATTTAAACCCTTTCTTATTTCACTGATAAACCCATGCCAAAAGACACAATGGCACATATTGTAGGGGAACTATTTTTATGCATTTAAAAAAAAAAAAAAAAAAAAAAAAAAATATATATATATATATATATATATATATATATATATATATATTTTTTTATATATATATATATATATATATATATATATATATATATATATTTTTATATATTTATATATATATATATTTTTATATATTTTTTATATATATATATATATATTTTTATATATATATATATATATATATATATATATATATATATATATATATGTGTGTATATGTGTATAAATATATATATAATTTTTTTTTGTATAGAGTACAAAAAGCATTATCTGTATGCTGAAATTGTTTTGTTCTTCCAATTTCTTTTTATTATTTTATTATTATTATAAATCCATGAAGTGTAATTTAGAGGACTGAAACGGGGAACTGTGTTTTTGTTTACAGGCCTGATTTCCACACTCTAGTTATTCCAGATATGCTTTATATTTAGCTACACTACGTATAGTTTAGGTATCAAAGGAATGTACAGAACTAGACAGTAATATATTCTTGGAAAGCAGATATTGTCCTGCCGGTGTGTTGGATGTTTGATGCTGCTGTCGAGCATTACTTTATGTGTTGAATTGGATGACTCTTCAAACAATCAGAGAGATTTGTTCCATCAACAATAAAGAGATCGCTCACTTTAGAGCTTTGCCTAATTTTTATGCTACTTATTGTACTTTGTTTTTCAAATCACTGATCTGATTGCCTCAAGCATGTAAAGGAAAGAACTGAAACTGATTACTTTTCTAAAGAAACCTTCAGTAGTCCTATTTAACTTGCCATTAGAAAAAATAAATAATTTCAGCAATTCTTTCACGTCGTGGCGGAATAGCTCTGAAACGTTCGAATAAAACTCATGAAATATATTGCTTTGTTTTAATAAGCGTGATTTGTAATTTCATGCGTCTCATTTCGGCTAATAAAAAAGCGATTTAAAATCTAGTCCTAAATATAATTGCCATTTGTGGTGCTAAAATTCATTTACAACTTGTCTGAAAAAGTTTGCGCGCTAATAAATGGCAATTTCAACTTTGTTTTCGCACGCATGCGTTTATAAGACTGCCCATATAATAAAGTCATAAAGATTCCTGGCTCATGCTTTATTAACATCCCTGCTGTTCTGCTTTTCACTCTTGGTTCAACGAATCAAAGAACCGAGTTCACTGAACCGATTCAAAGACTCGTTCACCAATTTCAGAGCACGAAATAATGAAGGCATTTTTAATCACGATTTAACCAAAAAACGTGCAAATCAATAGCCAGCTTTCTATAGCTTTCTATAAAAATTCAAAATGCTATTTTAATTCATGTTGTATAAAAAATTAAGTCTTCACCTCGAGTCTAGCTGAGTGCTCCGAGGCGTTTTTTAGCGTTTGTTTTTCTGTTCACCACTAGATGGCCATAAAGTGCCGTATGTTTACTACTGCTGTCCCAACACACATCAACCGCATCTTACAAAATCATCACACACAGACGATCAATATTTGATTTTTATTATTTTTTTATCACGTGTATTTAGGCCATTAATCGGCCATGACTCGAGCAGTAAAAAAAAGTTAGCAAATACTTATGTATCCTGAACTATAATGCTTTCAAAAACTGGAAGCACTAAAGCTAGGCTACTTTTTTTGCACCGTTAGTGGGAACAGAATAAAAACGACAGGCCTTCGGACCAGACCAGTGCAAAAAACAGCACAGAATATGCACAAAGACTGCTAAAGCTGGTCCACTGGAAACCGAACGATTTGCTAAAACACCTGCTACGCCGCCTTCATTTTCCAGCACCTTGGCGCCAGGCGATATTTTGACCTTGTGTCAACCTGCAAGATGTGATTGTTTTTTTTTGCATGCTCAGTAGCAATCTAGGAGCTCCCTCTCTCTCTCTCTCTCCCCTTCATCCTCCTCCTCCTCCTCCTCCACCGCTGAAGGACATGCTGGATCTATTGCCACCTCTCCGAGGAGGCTAATCCTCTTTAGCTCCAACTTTAACTAGGCCATTAATCCCACAGGAGTTTATCTAAGCACTGAGCACCTCGCACTGCTGACACTTTAGCCTACCCACCCTCCTTCTCTCGCTCACTCTCTGTAAGTAGGGCACGGTCTGGGCCGGCAAGTGTCACCGTCAGCACCTCTGTAACCGCAGCAGAACCTAAGCGGCTCAGCACCGACCGCGCGCTCCTCGGAGAGAGCGACAGACCACAGGTGAGAGCTGCAGGAAGGAGAAAACAAGATAGAAAGACGCAGGAAGGAAATGAATAAGAAAAGAGATGGATGATACGAAGAAGAAAGACGAATGTTTGGCCTCAGAATCGCGAGGCAATAGCTCGGCGTTGTTTGCCAGCGCTGGACTAACGTTGATTTAACTCTGCCCTCCAGGCCCGAGCAGATGGCTTATTTGCCAGAGCACTGATACTGTGAACGCGAGTGTGAGTTTGTGCTCAGAACCCACAGAAAATGGCCTTTTTTTTTTTATCTGTGTGGGATAATGAACACCGCAAATAAGAAAAAAAATCTTATGCTAATGCTATTTTTTTATTTTAAGTGGGGGTATGTGTATATATATACACACACATATATGTGTGTGTGTGTGTGTATATATATATGTGTGTATATATATATATATATATATATATTTGTGTGTGTGTGTATACAGATATATATATACACACACACACACACACACACACACACACACACACACACACATATATATATATATATATATATATATATATATATATATATTTCTGTAATTTCTGTAATTACATTGATAATTAGAATACTGACCCATGCCCTTAACCTTCCTTAACCCACCTTAAACCTACTCATACCACCAAACCTGTCCCTAACCTCACCCGTATCTCACCTCAGTATAAGTTAAAGGGATTTGCAACACAATACAAGCACAGTACATTGCACAAGTGCATCATTAGCTGCTAGTAAGTCAAACTTAAAACACACTCTTAACATGGCGGCTATGTTTATGTTTATGCAGCTGAAAATTCCATGCATTTTATTATATTTTATAGCTCCAAACCGATGTAGCATTTGGTAGCATATGATTAAGAAGAGAATATTTTGCAATGAATGTGTGGGTTGCATTATGAAACGCTGCGCACTGGGATTTTTTCCCCATCAAAATAAACCGTACGGTATCAGTCCAATTTAAAAGTCAAATCTAACAGCCCATGGGTGTATTATCGGATCCATGACTTATCCCAGCACTCATTTGTTCCAACATATGGGCAAACGGCTGGGCTAATGGCTAACGTTGGCTGGAGCCGGCCTCGCTGACCTAAAGGCGGCAGATAAATGAGGTTATGGTATTGACACCGTTTAACCCCTCTCTGTTCTTTATTGGTTCAGACATTCCTCTTCTCCCAAGTAAATTTGTCCTTACTTTGAAGGAGGAGGAAGGCATAGCTTTCAGACACAGCGGTGAGATTCGTCGCCAACGTGAGACATTTCTGAATGAATGAGATCCGCAATATGAGACAACAGAGGAGGGGAGATGTGGGAGTTTCCTTGTTTGGAAACAGATTTTTGTGTTCTTACATCATCTCGCTGAAAACACCGATGCTCGACGTCTTTCAAAGTCGCAGTCTGCTTAACGCAAAATAAACTTCGCATGTACTGGTTCGAAATCAACAGTAAGGTTCACACAGCATGCCATATTATTATTTTCATTATTATGATCACAGATTTATAACTCACTGAGGTCTTCCTTCATTGACCCAGATTTATTTTCTTTATTTTAATTTATTTTAAATTTTATTTTGTTTTATTTTAACATTTTATTTTTACATTTATTTGATTTAATTTTGTTACCTTTCACTGATTATTTTAGTTTTTTTTCAGCTAATTTTAATATTTTTTTTTCTCTCCGTAACATGGGATTTAATGCAAATTGCTATCTAATATGACAACTCTGTGCCTTGTGGCAATCATATTAAAGTAATTTGCCAGTGTGATAAAAACTATATAAAAAATATCTGGATGACCTACTGCCGTCTGATGGACGCGTTTACATCTAATGAAGCCAGAGATGAGGCAATGACGTTAAATATAACATACCTTTGGGTTAATATGACCTGATTTTACTCATATTACACACATTTGATGCTTACAGAATGCGTAATGGTTAATGCTTTATCAAACTCTCAGTATGTAATTTCAGAAACAGAACTGAGCCGAGTTCAGAAACCATTTATGTAATGTCTTTATATGCAGGAATATAAATAGCACTCTAGTATGCTTTTCTAAATTTAGCCAGTGTCAATTTCTTTTCTTTTTTTTTAATACTTTGTAAACTTTCAGAATGAACAAATTGATAATAAAAAACAAAAAGGCGAGTCCTCCCGATGCTTCTAAAACGACTAATACAGGCCTACCGACACAGTATTCATTTCAAGTAGTAAATCTAGTCAAAGCCTAGCAAACACAAATTTATTTAGCGGACCAGTTTAGCCTTCATCTCGGAAATGTAGTTCAATTATTCATTTTTGACAGCCGTCGGTTTGCTAATTTGCTGCTGGCTAAAAGGCAGGAAGATGTGCAGGTGAGTGAGTCTGGCTGATAAAAGGCTTCCTGCTCACTGAATTTGTTCTTCTGACTGATTAAGTCAGAAATCATTGCAGAGTTAATCAAACACACTCATGTGCAGCTGCACCTTCGCTCGCGAGCCTTAATGAAGTCAGACGCTGCTCGGCTTATGGGTGGAGTGCTGATGGCACAATTCTGGGTGCTTGAAGTTTGATTTGTGAGAAATTTCTGCACAGTTGAATTTTCACGCTGTTATTTTGCCGCGTTCATGGATATTTGCATTTCTCTTTCCAAACCACACATGCACCCTCCTCCACCCCCAAAAGCTTTTCTCTCTCTCTCTCTCTTTTTTAATAGTCTTTTCGCACACAGACTGATAAAACCCATTTATTCCTACACCCACAAGCTACTTTGAAACTGTAACTAGTCTTTATTAGTATCTTTTTTCAGTGTATTACGATCAATGTTTTAGCATGCATGCATATTTACACCAAACGCAACCAATAAACCTTAAAAAAAAATCTGTAACGAACAGCATTATTTAACAATACACCATTCGTAGAATATGGAGAGCCGTCCAAACGGCTGATAAAAGCAGCTGATTGAGTCATTGAGAAGGCTTCAGTCCATAAATCATCTTATGAAGACAAAAGCCGGGCGTTTTAACTTCGCTCGCTGAATCAAGAGACAAATATGCACCGATCAAGCGCCGTTTACGAACTGCATTTTTTTCACTTCACAACAATTACTTGAGGATTATTGTGGTGCTTTCATCAGCTGTTTGGACTCTCGTTCTGACGGCACCCATTCACTGCACAGCATCCAGCGAAGTTCTACCAATTAGCATTTTAGTTGGCCTGAGGTCAAGCATGTTCAGCTAATGGAGCTTTATTCTTTTACGTTATCAGATTCACAAGTAAGAAAGCTTGTTTTCTGTTTAATTGTTTGTTTCTAGCTTGCTTTACTTCACCTATTTGAAAGAAAAAGCAGAAAGCTCAGAAGAACGATTTGACCTTCAACTGATCAGAGCTGGGTAAGATTCATTTTACTGTTACCGTGACTCCATAACCGATTTAAGTGGGATCGTGCTTTTTACAAGCGCACAAAACGTAAAGGCCATCTCCATATATTCTTCTCTTCCACCCCCTTCATCTCCACGTCCTTCACTGCGATGCTGAACATCTGACGCTGAAGCCCCGAGCGGCTTTCTAAACTAAAAGCTCAAAACGAATCCAAATAAAACGTAACAGACAGTTTAAGACACTTTGAGAGAAGAGTAAGCGATCAGCGCCAAGCGCATCGTTCACGTCGGTTTGTCTTCGCCTTTTCAAAGAGTCAGGTACATCTCTTTCAAAAGATCGAAAACAATGTCTTTGTCGAGCATTAAAACGCATTTCCGGATTGATTGCCTGAGCCCTCGATTGGTTCCCTCTCGCTGAAAACATTGCGGAACTGCTTCTGCTCGGTCACAGATGTATTCTCAGTGTGAGCCCAACAAAACAATACAGCAATTAATGGGAAATAAAACTGCTGAACTAATCTCCAGACTGTCTAGTGCTCTTCGTACATTAGACAGCGAGAGAAACAGCAGCGTTTTGAAATTTTTTCAAAGGGTGGGAAATTTGCCAAAAGTGCAGTGAAGTGTAGTTATGGTAACATTAAAAGGAAACTGCTCATCCCGTGGAGATTGTGTTCAGCGCGGCTGAATGCACTTTGTTCGGTTTCAGTATTAAAGCTCTTTGAGTGAGAGAGGCTTCTGAGCAGCGTTTAACTCTGCATACATTACTACAAATGATGCCAGCTAAATCTTTAATCCAATTTAGCGACAAATACAAAGCTCTTTCACCCTCCCTCTCGCTCTCTTTTCTGTGTCTCTTTCATCTGTGGCTCAGCTATCTTCAGTTTCACTGCAATTCCTCCGAGGAAAGGCCAGCGAAGTCCATGCTGAAATCTTCTGGCTTGCAACTTAGCAAACAATGCAACTGTTCTTTTTGTCTTTTAGTTTTGCTGACTGTCTAACTAAAAAGAGATTGCGCCTTTCAGTTGCCTTGCGTTAAAAAAAGATACCAGTACAAATGAAGCAGATCTGTAGGTGTAAATGCATTCTTGCACATACTATATCTGCCATGTTGACTTTGTCCTTTGACCCACGTGTTCAATTTACAATTTAACCACAAGGAACGTCTTTCTCGATCCTTCGAATGACTGGGTGTTCATTTATACGACATTCGGCATACTACATGTTTCACATAATATATAACATCACGCAGGAAGTACGAACAAACAGCATTAGATATTATTGTAATTAAAATATGATGCAAGCAATGCATCCTAAATAGAGTCCTTTAGGGATGGCCTGTTTTTGTAGGCCAGAAGCTGGAAACATGTCTGGTTCCATCTTTTCTGAAGTCAGTAGGTTTTTAAACGCTTTTGGTTAAATGTCTGATTCTTTGTTGTAAAAAATAAAATGCACCATCATTTTTTTTTTTTATTTTAATTGGCTTGAAAAAGCAGGTGCTAACAAGTGGCTAAAAGGAAGTGCAGAAGTTGCCAGGAACATCACCAAGCCAAACAATCAAACTCATCGCTGTTGGAAAACCCCAGCATAATCAGTGTTTGTTTTAAAGCATGGCTACTGGTTTAAGCTGGTTCTTAGCTGGTCATGAGCTGGTTTAAACTTGGACCGGTTAAGGATCAGCACTAAACCAGCACAGGACTGGCTTAAACCAGTTCATGATCATGCTTCAAAACATACCTAACCAGAATATGCTCTTTGTTTTTAACAGGCAACTGCACACTAGTCTGCTTTCAGGAAAAATGGTGTCCAGCGACATCGAAATCATGCAACATTGTTGTAGTTTGTATAAAGTCTATGCTTACCTTTCTACGAGTCCCTTTAGGCTTTAAATTATTCAAAGGTGCGATCGTTTATGAAGAACATCTGGTTGCACTTTATTTTGACAGTCCACTTTAGACATTCTACTAGCTATAAGTAACTACATGTCAACTAATTATCATTCATTTGCAACTACATGTCTACTAACTCTCAAAGTAGACTGTTAGGTTAGGTTAAGGGTTAGTAGAATAAGTTAGCAGAATAAGTACTTGCAAAGTTTTTTATAGTCAGTATGTTGTATGTTCTGGATTTTAACCACACAGTCTACTAATACTCTGACTGCTCAAAATAAACGTAATATTCCAATGAACGTGTGATTCTAAACCTGTTCGGCTTCTTCTCTGTAAAACACGAAACCTATTTTCTGTAAAACACAAAAGATGATTTGTAAGTCTCGTTGATGTTTTTGTCTGCACTATGAAATTCAGCGAGGTGCAGTGTTGTTTTGTTCTTCAAAATATCTCGTTATATCTTGTACAGGTTGAGAACAACATGAGGGTAGGTAAACAAGACTCTTTCGCGGTTCATACAGTACTTTCCTCTCACCAGTGAAGTGCATACTTGCAGTGCATACTATAAGTAGGCGTATTGGGATGCAGCCCAATGAACTCCTGACAGAACATTAAAACATCTAAAAATGTTATACCATCAAAGGAGCGTGAGGTTCGGATGGGCAGAGTTACCCGGGATGCATCGAGGCCCCTGGCATTGATCGGCTGGATGAACGTCAAGCCTGTATCTCTCTTTTATATGCGCAGTATGTGCGCTGGAGTGCAGCCAGATCAGAAGCGAAGCTCTCCATGAGAGTACATACATTCTGCACTAGAGGCAACGCTCTTTTAAAAGCAATGTTTTGGTTTACACGCACCTCGCCGAGTTCGAGCCACAATGGGGGCAAGACCTACGGTTTGTGTGTTTACGTGTTTGTGTGCGTGCCATGCTCGAGACGCAGTGCCAGAGATCTGCGGTGAGAGCAGCTGCCCTTATTTTTATTTCTGTTTTCTGAGCGAGATGGATAAGGAGGAAGCGAGAGGGATGGCTTTTATCAGCACGCCTTGTCTTCTGGCCTCGCATGCGCGCGCACACCGAAGGGTTCGACCCCGCCATCAAGCGCACAGGGGAAAGACTCTCACTTGTGGTTTGAACCAGGGGGATTATGGGCTTTAGCTCTCTATCAAGCTCACTGTGTCGCCATATCTCTCCCCTGTTACTGGCTTCTGTCTCTCTCCCACAGGGCCTGTGCCCTTCAAATACTTGGCCGTGTAACAATGGCCTGCTGTGCACAACGCCACCAGTGTTGCCTAGACGTAGACGTGAATCTAGATCTAGATAACGCTGATATAGACAGACGGGGCAGAAATGCCACTCAATTCATTCCGATGAAAGAGAATTCTTTGACGCGCAGCCGTTTGCCGTGTACATATGATTTCAAGCGAGTCCCATTCACTGATAATATATAGCAGAGGCATTCTTAAAGTTCCTGGAGGTCCAATCTCTACATCTCCTTCCCAGGTGGCACGCTCCAAACAATCTGAACGTATTTTGTTTTAGCAGCCAGTATGTAGACAGGCTATGAACGAAAATAAGCAACGCAAATCAGTTATGACTCGCAATAAATCGACTAAAAGCGGTCGTATAGAGTTTTATAATGTACCAAAATATTGTAGTAAATTGAAAGCTACTACTGTATTTTTTTATTAAATAAACGCAGTCTTGGTGCACATAAGATATTTCTGTTGTGACACGCATATTCATCTTCGGTATCATTTAAAGTCATCAGTTTCTGGAAATTTGTGCAAATGCAATAGCGTTAAGGATTTGTGGTGGTTAATCTCTACATTTTAACAGAAATCATCTTAAATGAATCGTCCTCATACAGGGACAATGTGCATAACAGGCAAGGCAGAGGAAAAAGGCGAAGCCGTTCAGGACCAGGATGCAATGGCATGCTAATAATCACGTGCTGGAAATATTAAAGATAACGGCATTTTTCTGCTACCAGGAATTTATTTAAAATATTTTGAACAGTGTGGAATTAGAAGAACGACAGACTTGTTAAAAAGGCAAAGATTATAAAAAAAAAATTCAAAACGGTTTTCTTAATTATTGTATTTGTGCGCAGTTGCTATACTCTATTAAAAAGCACTAATTAATAATATTTTCCTATGAGTTTTGGTACCCTAATTGCATAAAGTAGCCTTGAGGCAACAAAATAATTAATAAAGATGCTGATATAAAACCAAAATGGTTCTATAATGAGAGAGAAATAAGAAAAAAATTTATATATAAATATGATTCATGGCCCAGGTGGATCCAATACTTGGTTTAAATCTTGATCGTGGTCCACTAATTGGATGTATGGGATGCGTTTACAGGCTATACGTCCTCTGAAATCATGTTTAGCTTATAATGGCAGAGAAGAAGAGATCCATATGGTAAAGTCAGAGCGCTGAACCCAGAGCCTTTCCATCTGACAGCTGAACAGAACCAAAGATGAACTAATTAATGACTGTAGCACTGAACCAGCAGAGAAGAACAGGAGTGCTGCTTTAGCTATTTAAATTACAATGAGAGGGTGAGAGAGACAGAAAGAGAGTGTGACAGAGAGAGAGAATAAAGACCCCTCCAGAGAGAGAGGGTATTGAATGAAAGCCCACATATGGATCTGTTAATGGGATGCTCTGACCCGCTCCGCCATTTCAACGGTTAAGTGACAACAAAATCCGCTCAAAGTGGCTGAGCATGTCAAGGTATGTGGGCATAAGAAGAAGGAGGAAAGTCAAGCGGTGAGGCTGAAAGACAAAAACTTCTACAGTGAATCCGAATGAAGCCAAAATGCAAAATCCGCCTCTCCAGTGAAGCCACCTCAATGCCCGTTTTAGTTTTGTAATGCCGTGCACTTCATAGTATATTTCGGAATATTTATAAAAGTAGGCCAGGACTTGGTTTCATTCCTCTGGAATCGACTGCATCGTGAAAATTGGGCGTTCCACACCAGAAGCCACTTCTGAAGGTAAAACGTGAAGGTTAAAAGTCAAGCTCACTCTCCAGAGCATATCGGTGGTAGCGCTTCATTTGCATTTACAGTACATTCATGCATTCAGCAGACACTTTATCCGAAGCGACTGACGCATTCATGAACTCAGCATTGCATTATGCCCTCTGCCTTTCAGAAACACTCTCGTAATCTTTATTGTATGAACATTAATTAAACAAGTAGGTCGACATTTTGGCAAAATTTTTTAAATACAATTAAAATGCTAAGATGCCTAAATAGCTATTCGGCTAAGACATGCAGTGCCTAATCTATAATAATGCTTCATACAGTGAAAAAGTCCATATTCTTCTCCTTATTCAGATGACCTCTTCACTGAAGAAAGCCGTATTATGCTACCTACAGTAGTCACATGGCATAAACGTACCTTGGAGCACTTTTTATCGAGAAATATGTACCAATAAGTACATATCACTGAAGTTTCTAAAAGAAATGAACACTTTTTATTCCTTTTCACACAAATTTACATAGTGTTGATTAATAAAGTGTAATTTATTTATTTCAGAATATCATGCATCGTGACTTAAACAATATTAGTATGCTGGGATATCCAGCTTCATGTTGATGTGTTTTCAGAGACGGTAGGTTTGTTCGGTAGCTCACTTAAAAGGCGGTTCAAATCCTGTGTAACTACAGTTTGACAAAACACTTCAAATCTGTGTAAAACAAAAGCTGAAATGGCATGGCACAGATATTTCAATTCTGAACCGTCGGAATGCATAACTATATCAGCGTAATAAAAAAAGTGCCAGGGTTTACGTAGTGAACCTGTGTTTTAGCGCCACTCAGTGGACATTTCTCTTTGAAACTGTGGCTAAACGTGCAGTAAGGCACATGAGACCAGGTTGGTATTATGAATAATGTTAGTTACCACTGCAGTTTTAATTTTGTATTATTGTGATGCTGTGACGGCACCCATTCACTGTAGCGGATCATATAATATCTCTAAACGTAGAAACAAACTCACCCACATCTTAGATGGCCTAAGGGTGAGTAAATGTTCAGTTTTGGGTAAAATATTCCTTTAAGAGCGTAAATAGGGTCTAGTTTTGATTTCATGTCAACTTGAATGATGTCGGAACGGTGTATTTTTATCAGCTTTATGATCCTCATTAAACGAATCTGATAAGTATGTCTAATAAGACAGGCCGGAGGTAGAGCCGTCTCTCTCTCTTTGCAGAAGGGAATTGCTGTGGCCCGGTTCACGGCGCCTGAGGGGCCAATCTGCACACAGGGCCACAGAGGCCCACACTCAGAGACTGGAGACTAGAGCACTAGCAACGCTGCAATTATCCTGATTACCAACCAGGACGACTTCACGCTCCAGGGCTGCTCTGAACCCCCGCCTGATCGGTCTCTTTCTTTCTCCAAAGTCTGCCTCCCTGTAACTCCGCGACAGCACATCTGAGCGCCAGTCAGCGCAAAGACTAATCCCTCGGAAAACAAGCGATCACTCAAAGAGATGGTGCTTCAAAGGACAGGTGCAGCTGCTGATGGTCCATATGTCTTCTTAAAGCCAAAGAAGATGAGAGGACTCCACTCGCCGAGATTCTATACGGGGTCTAATGCTATTATTCGTATGGACGCTAAGAGGACTATTGTTCCTGACACCAATCTGTCTCCGTTTGCATTAGCGCTTGGGCCAGTTCAGCAAGATGCTAAGCAGAACTGGGTTAGACTTCACCAAAACTTCAATTCATTCACGATCGCTTACTAATGCTGCACAGTCAAACGCACAAGTTTGTTTTAATATTCAATGCATATATGCATTTCTTTTAAAAAAATGCAGAAACAACTATAAGCCTTTGTAGGTTGAGTTCCTGGGAAGTGTAAACACAGTCTCTCTGTGGAGCTTTCAAAACATTGTTCTGCTTGAGTGGTCCGACAGGTCAACATATGGCCTGAGTTTGAGGCGGGACAAAGTATTTGTCCAAACAATGGAGTGGTTGGAAAACCTGTTTATTTTCACTATTATTAGTTTTGGTCCTGCTAGTTATGTCCGACGCTACATTAATCTGTTTCTTGACATTACAAACAATGAACTATTGAACGACTGCATGAACTCTAAGCAAAAGATCGCAGTACATAAATGAAAAATAAATAACGAATAATACAAGTTAGTTGATTTTACAGTAAAGAACAAAAAACAAAAAAGCAGTTGAGGCTACCTTAATTCACTGTAAAAAAAAAAATACAGTAGCAACATTAAGGTTTACAGGTTACATTTACTGTAAAAAAAAAAAAGGATACATTTAGTTAAGATAACCAAACATCAGCTGTCACAGAGCTTATGTCTTTTCATTGTAAACCACAAAATGTACTAAAAATACTATTAGTACTATTAGCATTTTAGAGTAAGGGTACTGGTTATTGTTAACCAATTAAAAGGTTTTTAGCATCCTTTTATTGTAAAACATTATGATACTTTTTTTACAGTATTATTTTAGCAACAATATTATAGTAATACATTATTTTTACTAATTAATGGCAGCGGACCAATCAGAAACTATAAATCTGAAACTATAATATGACTTGTTTTATTCACTCGAAAGTTGTAAATTTAACAGTATTTTAAAATAATATGCCCAACTACTGTAAATCTTACTAATTAACACGCTTTTACCATAGGACTAAATCACAGCAACAATATTACAGTAATACATTATTATTGTGATTTTCACTAATTAATGAGAGTGGACCAATCAGAATGGAGTATTCCAGAGCATGATAAAAACCATTGTGTAAAAGGGTTTTAAAAAGCTCTGTTGGATGCCTCCAAAGGTTCCCAGCTATACATAAAATCTAAGTCTTTCTGTACATTAAGTAAAGAGAGAATGACTTAGTAGTTGCAGAGCACCTCCAGCATCCAGCTGATGAAGTCTGTTCCATTTCTAAATAAAACTAAAGGCTGCACTCTGAATCGCAGAGGGCAGAAGACGAGAAAAAGAAAGATTGAAAGAGTCCTTTTGCTGCAGTGGACTCCTCAAATCCATTAACACAGCAGAGATAGAACATAAAGGATGACAGCAGCAGGGAGGCAGAGAGGAAAGCCCCCAGGGATGTGATCAGACGCACATCTTTCAAGCTGACAAAAACTACACAAGGAAAAAAAGACAGCGTGCACTCCGAGATGTTTATAGACTGTTACAACTCTGGTTTCTCTAAACCAACATGAGCTCACATACTTCAGAGCGCATTTTATCTAGGATATCACCCCTTATCTAGCACAAACACAGCACTGACGGACGGAAAAAGTAGAAAACCTGCTTGAATACTAGCGTTGTGTAGGCATGGCTGACTTCAGGTGTATTCCCTGCAGGTCCCCTTGTTTGTCTGTCTTCAAAGCAAGCGGTGCGCTATTATGAGCTAATCTACAGCAGATCAATACGGCACACTCCAAGCATGCTCAGCCTGACTAACACAATCACTTCTTACATGGCTCCTCTGCAGAGACACAATGGATCTCTGTGGACATGCACTGTAGCTCTTTTGCTGTCTTCTGAGGAGAAACGCTGTAGCAATGTATTTCGGCTGCTCGTGATGTTTGCATTTCAGTGTTTCAAGCCGATGAACAAGGGAAGCTACATTTCTGACGCGTCGGTCAAAATACGTCTTTTTGGGACGCAATTACATTCAGATGAACCGGTGAACGATCGTCCATGCAATAAACGTTCATTTAACAACACAAGACGCAGGACATAAAACAGATGTGGTTAGACGAGGAAAACTATAAAGAAATAGTTGTTTCAGTGTAAAACCCTCAAATGTGAGCCGTGACAGATTTTTGGGAATGTGAACTGAAATAAAGTATAATATGACATTTTTAATTTAACAGTGTTTTAAAATGAAACGCCAAACTACTGTAAATCTAACTAATTATCATGCTCACAGGATTTTAAATTAGCAATTTTATTCCTGCATTGTCAAAATTAACTTAATGTACTTAAAATATGGGGTTAAAAATAACAAAGAGACATGAGGTTGAATTAATGAGTAAAGTTTCTTTCTGCAATATTTCACATATATGTAGTTAGGACCACTTTTAGCGTTGCTTTATTATTATTAATATTATTATTAAGTTTTGTTACTTTTAAGCCCAGATTGCTGTGTCAAAAGACATACACCATAAAACAATGTGGTTCTAAAATGGCAACGTATGCAACTATCCACCAGTGACGATCATTGCTTTTTATCTTAAATATTCATGAACAAAACTAATCACATGCTGTGTTTTTTTCCAGTGTTTGAGGGAAAAAAAATTCAACAGTGACAGCAAACTTGGAATGACTGACAAGCAGTTATTAAAACGCGTTGCATGCTGTACTTGTCAAATCAATGTTGTTAACCTCGTAATATGCAAATAACAACCTGCAAGGGTTTGCAAAGTGAAGTCTCAATACCTGACTACTCAAGACTACTAACCCAGGGTAAAGTAGATTAAGTAAAAAATTGAAAGTGTGAAAAACTCAGTAGTGGCTGTTTAGTAGTTACTGTATCTCTGCAAGAACACAAGAACGCAAGAACACTTTTGTAATGCAGACAATGTCAAAGCAAAGACGTGGGTTTCTCAATAAATTCTTGAAATCATTTTATTTTGCACCTCAAAACAAGAAGGGAATGAGTATGTGGTACATTGGGAATGTAGACACAGCTGTACTTTTACATTTTTTTTTTTTGGTGTAAGCTCAGAGAAAACAAAATTGTTAATACAGTCATAATAATTGCACTTCATAAATCTAGACTGTAGCCAGCTTTTTGCCTCCGCCAGAAACCCCCCGTTGACTCTCTCGAGTTTCTAAATTCAATTTACCGGTGAAATTTGACTGACAAAAGAAATGCTAATTTAATGCCAGGGACCGCTGTGCCCATCCAATTTTTCTTTATTTCCCCCCTCTCTGTCCCACAAGGCATTAGTCTTCTCAGTAATCTAAGTGCAGTACATTCACAGGAAAGTCACAGTCGGAATAAATATTTCAGTGTTGAGACAAAGCTTACGAGCGGCCTCAACCCGGCTCGAAAACCGCTAGCACAGAGCTGAGGAAAAACGCTCAGCCCCTCTCCGTCCACCTCTGTTTGAGAGAGGCAATGATTGTTTTTATCGTTTCAAAAAAAAAGAGGAATGGTCAAGCGACACCTCTGATAGCTGACCTCCCCTCAGATCCTCATTTAATGGAGTCACGTGCACTTCGAAGCTTTCGAAGGCGTGAGGGAAGAGTCGTTTGATCCCTAACCAATCAAGAACAAGATTTCCAACAACAGACGGCTCATTTTCTGAATTCCAAATCTGATTCATTTGGGCATGTCAGAATGCGTTTCTATGACTGAAACAGACACGATCGGCCTAATCTTGTTAATGAGGGAGGTCTCATTTCAGAGCTTTCCAACAACCGGTTCCTTTTATATCTGCTTATGTGGAGATTTGCTTCCAGTGTAGGTAAATAAATGAGCGCTCTGTTGTTTAGCTCTCGGTGGTGGTTACACCGCGAGAACAGCAGACACTTATACTGCAGCCAAAAGGAGAATAAAATGAAATAACGAAACATTAAAAAAACCTAAGCATTTTACACTCTTACTCCCTTAGCAGCCAATGCATATTATATACTACAAATATATATAAAACAACAAAAATAGGTTCAAGTCTTCAAGTTCTTTAAATACATTATATTCGAACGTCTAATTTCCGACCTCCCAAGACTTTCACACATTTTTACACCCCAAGCAGTGCAATTTCTCAAAAAAAAAAACGACTAGCGCTAAGGGTTTTCCATTTTAGCCATTAGCGTCACCTAAAAGCACTGATCTAGTTGCCTTTTTGGTCACGTTGTAATGCAAGCATTCCGTTACCTCTTACAGTGTTATGTGAGCACAGGTTCAACCGTATCTTTTACAGACAAGCGTGGTGCTTTAAGACCATCATCTTCATCGCGTCAATCCAAACGCTTACTTGGGGAGGAGAGGAGGCCATTTTTACTTCATTTAAACCACTGACTCTCACCAAAAATAAAAATATTAGTCTGATAAAATAATTTGAAAGGTAAAACAAAAAAAAAAAATGAAAGAGAGAAAAACAATAACAAAAAAATTCCCTCTTGGCAAAAAGAGAGAAAAGAATCCACATTTAGGAACATTCCAATTCCTAGCCAGCAATTCTCTCCCAGCTCTGAGCCGAGAGGCACCGATTGGCTTTCCAGCATTCACCCAACCGTGTTCTGATTCAGATCTCCCCCAGTCTGCTTTGAGCAGGATCACCAAACTCCACTGCAAACCTAGGCAATGGCAACAACTGCAGTTTGTGATTAAAGATTTTCCAGTCGCTCTTTAGATCGGCCAGGCCCGTCTCTTCTTATCTGTAAACAGGGAGGCGGATGTGTGCATGCTGGTGGTCCAATAGTCTCGGCACAGACACGGTCTCGTATCCCTTCCCCAACATCTGCTCCTTGATGCAGGGAGGATGGATGTCATTGATCAGGTATTCCAGCGACTGCAGGCTGCTGCTCAGGACTGACGTGTTACATAGACTCTTACTGGGCAAACTGCAGCACAGACCACCCGTGCTGTCTATGGCCGGGTGATGGTGGTGATGATGATGGTTTTGGTGGTGATGATGAGGGTGCTGGTGAGGATGAGGGAACCCCAGCTCCCTGTGTCCCGTCACCGGTCCAGCTGTGGTCGTCGCTCCCGGCAGCTCCTGTGGGTTGTAGCAGTCGCTGTCCGGCGTCACCAGAACGCTGTTCCACGGCGGCGCAAAGTACTGGCCCACAGAAAAGTTCCCATGCATCCCCACGCAGTTCAAAGGGGAGGAGCTGACCTTGTCCAGCCCGCCCCCACCGCTCGTGCTGGCCGTCATCGGGTAGCCTCTGGAGGAGGACACCTGCGCCCCTCCGAGCATGATGGAGCCTCCGGGAGCGCAGGTTTCTGGCGACTTGCTCACGGCGCCGCCGCCTCCGCTCCCTCCACTGTACATCCTCAAAACCGCCTGCTGCTGCTGCTGTTTCTGCCACAGGAGGTAGTCCATACCTTCTGGATACTTCATCGCCTCGCTGTTCACCGTCCCTGAATAGGCCATGTTTCCCTGCGGAGCCACACTAGTGACGTAAGCCCCCCCTGAGGAGTTTGCGGTGCCCGGTTTGGACGGGCTGGGGTTCGGTGGGCCTGTCGATGCCCCATTCTGACACACCTGCTGCAGAGCCTGGGCCTGGCAGTGCTGGTTGATCTGGTAAATGATGCTCTGGATGGAGGGAAGATTCGACTGAGGAGGGAGGCTCAATCCTCGGCCCCCCGCAACAGGTATCACGGAGCCGGCCACAGTGACGTTTGGGGGGACCGCCAGAGAGGTGGCCTCTGGCGGTTTGGGAGGCCCTGTGTGGTACACAATCTGTCCATGGCAATGACCTAAAGTGCTGCTGTTGGGAGGCGGATAAGGAGCCACCGCTATCTGCGCTGGAGACAACTTAGTCCTCCTGCCCTCTGAGTTTTTGAGGACACCCTTTGTGGAGGGTGCGAAAGACGACGAGGAAGATGAGGATGAGGACGACGAAACCTTGACGATGGCTAGCAGACCCTGGTAGCCCCCTGTGTGTAGGTGCGGGTATGGGCTGTAGCGCTGTCCGGTGGTGTCGTATCCATTCACAGTCCGGTTAAGGTGCTTGTGTTGGGGGACCCTGATGTTGGTGGGGAAGATCTTGATGGACAGAGGGCTGTTGGCCGTCTTCTGCGCGTAGGCATCCAGCTCTGCTGCGCTGGGGTAGCGCGGGGAAGGCATGGGGACAGTCAGCTCACCTGCAAGACAAACAAAATATGTAAGAAAACCAGCAGTCAGAGTTACGGCTCACATCCTATTTGTCATTTGGAGCTACCATCGAATTTGTCAGTAACCCGCACATTCTTCGAAATAAACACTATACCGTACTTGTATACACGTCCAAATCCATTTTAATAGAGACAAGCATGCTAAGCCTCAAGAAAAGCAGACTTCCATTCCCGGTTGAAGGTCACACGGTCTTGCCTTCAGGTGTAAAACAACAGCTCTGCCTCAACCACAAGAAATAAAATGAGACCTTTCCTTAACTTTGAATATTTGCATCGTGTTCTCTCAGCTCCCCATTTGGCATTGACCTTACGCACGTATGTACTTTATTGCAGTCTTTAAATGGTAAGAAAATGTCTGCAATGAACAAAAACCATATATGCATAATTCACAAATGATGTGAATATTGAAAGTTTAGAACTCTCTCTCACTCACTCTATATTCCAGTGGAGGTTTATCCCTGGATAAATAGCTCTTTTTTAACTCGAAATCAGGCACCTAAGGCATTATTAAACCAGCGCTTTGTGAAATTAATTTGGCCTCTCTATTGTTCAAAATTGGGTTACCCTTGGAGACGGAAAGGAGAGCGAGCAGGAAGTAAGGAGGATAAAAGACTTGTTTAATTGCACTGACACATTTGAGATTTATAAGTAGCACCAGTAGGTCTTAGCCTTGGCCAGGCCAATTTCTCAATTATTCAATCAGACCATCTCCAAATGAAGAGACAGACCTACATTACCCCTCCCATGAACCCCTGAAAACTCCGCCCACTGGGAATCCGTAACCGGGTTTTTTCAGCCTGTGCAGAGAAACTGTGAGACAAAATGTACTGCAAGATCTTTGTCATAAAACATGATTGAGACATCCATTAAAAACTGCACTGCGAAACTGACTCGCTCCTATTAAAACACAAAGACCCACATGTTGGGCAGGGCAGGAAATGATAAAAAACCCAATAAGCCTTAATGTATTCAAAAGCAAGACAAAGTGCCCTTGTAGTCGGACTCTGTTTTGGCTAGATCAGGGTTTCGAATCTGGCCTTTTTAGAGAAACCCTGGGCTTTTGGGATTCTGAGAAAACCGAGTTGGGGAAACAAGGAGAAAGAGCTGCGAGAGGCAGCACAGAGGATGAGTGGAGGTGAAGGGCCGTGGTGAGATTGGATTTAAACGACATTATTCAGGCAATTTCATGGCTACTTAGTTCAGTGCTACAAAAAGGCAGAGGGGGAGCGGGCAAAGCACTCAATTTACAAGTGATAAATCAACTGCCACAAATGACTACCAACCCTCTCAAAAATTATATTTTAAGGAAAGTGTGCATATTTTCTGCTTGTTTTTATCATTCGGACTAAAATTAAACTGCCACAAATGACAGTGTCAGCAAATGTCAGAGTGGTTTTCCAGACCCTCCGGGATCCAGCTGTGAGGAGGTTGTCACATTTCTGATTGTCACACATCCTTTCCTCTCTAGCTTCCATTAAGCTGACACAGGTCAATCACTCAAGCAGCTAAATCTACATCATCCATTGCTCTAAGCCCTTAAAATCTAATAGCGCATGGTAAAAAAAAAAAGTAGCGATGTGGTTGCAGAGTCAAGAAACAAACGCCTAGCAATTAATATTTTTGCGAAAGTCACAACATACACTGTAAAATCTGCAGACGCAGCTTAAAATATTAAGTTATTACATTTAGTTAAATAACAAATAACATGTTGTAACACTGTAAAATATGCTTTATATAAAAAAAATTTAATAATTTTTTACAAAATAAATAATGTCAAGGTGCCTTATCTCAAGGAAAAAGGACCTCAAAAGAAATGGGAAAGAGAATGTCAAATAAACACTTTTTTTTTTTTTTTGCAGCACAACTTTTCCAGTGGACAGGACGTATCTGACCCATTCCTCTATCCAAAACAGTTTCATTTCATGTATATTTATAGGATGTCTTGCTTGAGTGGCCTGCCTCAGACCACAGCATCTCAAATGGAATTGGAACCAGGACTCCAGAGAAGACTAAAAAATATAAAATTGTGCTGCAGCTGCTGTTGTTGTTGATATACACCTCTGTTAGGGGTCACTGTCATGAGGTTTGACCCTACTTCTTTCGGGGTTGAGATCAGACAAGACGTCCAAAAATATATTTATATGCTTTTAAATCGAATGCCGCCGTCTGAACTGATTGGCACTCCTTTTATTTAATTAAATGACAACATTTTTATAGATACAGTTTTTTGGGGGTTTTGCATGTATCATCAGCCGCTTATTTGAGATTAAAAGTCAGGTCATGCTTTAGGCCACATTTGTGCAGAAATCTAAACAAACCCCAAACAGCCACCGTCTCAGACTAGCTCTTTTATGTCTAATAAGTCTTTTTAAAGCATTCCTGAGGCTACAGAGGTCTGCAGAGTGTTTAAAGCGCGTATGTTAGCTGGCATCTTCTTGGGCAGCGGATGAAAGGATGCTTGTCTCTGCGCTGTCACAGTCTAATTGGAGGTGTTCTAAATGGGTCAGATGAAATGGGGGCTGTCGAGCATCTGTCCAGCCCATGCAGGGCCAGCGCAGGGGCCGACACTTTCAACCCCCTCGGTGACAGCAGAGCCACGGCGCTTTGATGTTTCCCCGACAGCCAGCACAGAAGGGTGGGTGGGGAGGGGTGTGTGTGTGTGTGTGTGTATGTGCGATACAACTAAACTGACAGTTTCCTCACTTCATTGGATCCATAGAGGAAAAAAACTACAGTGGATTTCAAAGAGGCATCACTGGTCCGTATGCAAATAGACGAGCCAATTTTCTGATCTCCTTTACGTAGGGAGGGGGGTCGGATCGGGTGACTATCTTTGATCATCACATGGTTTAATTAAGGATCCATGCTTTGCCATGTCACTCTCCCTTAGCCTTCTATCTCTCTCCTCCCTTCACTCCATCTCGTTTCACCAAAACGTGCTAATTATCATTAAAGCGCAGCTAATGCAGTTGCTGCCATGTGTTTTTGGGTGACAGGTCCATATTTTCCATTCCTAAACTGCTCCGTTGAATTCTTTCGTACAAAGGATAAAGCCGCTGTTTCTGTCTTTCTCTCTGTGGCCTGCTCTTGTTTGTCAACAGGCAAAAGCCTCCAGCACCTGACCTGCCATCAAAGGGTTTCACACTTCACAGGCCACGGGGATTAGAGGCCTTTCAGACCCACAGAGAGCTGCTCCAACCCACAAAGGCCTCTGGCTATTACAGCAGCTATGAGCACGATTGTGGAGAGAGAAAGAGAGGCGGACAAACAACTTTGAGTTTGCAGCGATCACTGATTTTCTCTAACGATTCTTTACTAAACACTTCTCAGTGTAATTAAAACCATGTCAAGGTTATAAACAGGCACACGTGGAATCTGTGCCAACTAAATGGGAACATCCACCCTTAACAAAAGTTACGCGCATGCTACTTAGGTGTTTGTTTAATAAACTGTTTGGCCTATTAATTACTCTTATAGCCACCAATAAGTGTGTAGTACCCTTCAATTTAAAACTGGAAAATCTGAAAAAAATGCTGGTTATAAACATCAAACGAAAGTAAAGATGGCGCTAGGCTGCAACTGCAATAAAAATATATATATATATATATATATATATATATATATATATATATATATATATATATATATATACACAAAAATACACAATACATGTCTATTGTATATTTATTCTATATTTAATACAATAGTTCCCATCCAATTTTAAGATTATTTTATTTTATCATGTTATCATGTTTTACTGTGTAGCATTATTATTCTTTACGCTTTTTTTACAGTGGTGCACATTATAACCAATCACTCACTATTGTATTGAGTTTATGCATGCAATGGCCAATCAGAAGCGTTCAGATTAGTCAGGCGCTGAAACAGTGCACGCATGCTGAATAAATTCTCTCATCATTAACAACAAAGTGAAGATGTGCGTGTGAAGTAAATATAAGAGATTTATTTAGTGAGACAGCTTCACTGATTGTAACGGGAGTGGTTTTTAAAGTGCATAAACTACACTAGACTGAAGATTACGTATGATAATGTAAATGTCCTTTGTTTTCCGTAACCGCTGTTTAAATAACCGAGGAAATGTAAGCACTATAATGAACTTGCAATGTTTTTATTAAATTATGTTTAATATATATTTAGTAAATGTAAAAAACATTACATCCATATGCTTCTTGGTAAAAGATATTACATTTATAATGTGCAGTTAATAGATTACGCATTAGGCAGCTTTTAGCCATACTCCAAAGTACATTCAGTATATTCAATACATTTGGAGCATTTTGTCCAACACTGTTAGCATATATATACACATACATACATTATATATATACACATACGTACATATATATATATATATATATATATATATATATATATATATATATATATATATATATATATATACACACATTATATATATATACACATACATACATACATACATACATATATATATATATATATATATATATATACACACACACACACACACACACACACACACACACACACACACACACACACACACACACAAAGACACACACACCAGATGGGTAAAAGCTGAACTTTCAAACATGACTTGTTTGCTCACACTTCCCCCTGCTCAGATATTACACTAACATTATCTGTCACGTAGGCCATCTCCCGAGTGAGAGCGAGTGTGAGATCTTTCATCAGCTCAGACCTGCGTGACTTATTGGTGCTCAATGTCTCTGATCACGCTTGCGAGCACAGCGCAGATGGCGTCCTGTGATAAACACAGACACTCACACCTAAACACACGCACCCACACGATAAACTCAAAAACAGATCCACACAAGAGACACGTTAGCTGCGCGAACACGCCACAAACGCAAACAAAACATACTCCAGTAAATAGGCAGACGTGAAACCACATACACACACACACACACACCGGCTCAGTGGAGTGAAGCGTGTTGTGGTTGCTCCTGTTTGCAATATGTATGTGTGTGTTGTGTATGCTAATGTGGGGCAGGAGTTCTAACAGGTGTCTGCATGGGCGACAGTCTGCAATGCCTCCTGGGCAAAATGCTTCACACTCGCTTCATCTCGACATGCGACAGCCTTGTACGGATTAATTATTTCCCCTGAGGAAGGCAGCAATCCATTCCTCGCTCGCTCACAGAACAGGAGCTACCGTGTGTGTGTGTGCTCAATCCCACAAACACAGTGAGAGCAGGCAAACCGAATTACACTGTCCCTGTCCATTTACTGCCGATTATTCCTCTTCGCTTTGCAGAAATGATCCATCGCATTCGCTGCCCGTTCTGATGCTGCACGTTTACCAGCAATCTAATATCAGCGCTGTCCTCAGCGAGCGCATTCAGTCATGCATTGTGCCTTTTTCCTCTTCTGGCATAAGGACAAATGATCCCGGCCTGCCAGGCACAAAGCGCTTGGGGAGGACGGGAGGGGAAGATTGCGGGAAGCGGGATGGCAGGGGGATAATTAGCGGAATGACCTCTGTCCTTAATCACTCGCGGCTGGCACCGAGTGCCCGTGTGTCAGGGCGGCAGTTCTCTAAATGCCATCTCTCATTACCGCCGACCGGAGAAGCTCCGCGCGCACACACAAAAACGCAAAAAGACAACAGGACCTGATCTCCGCAATCTCCCTGCCATCCTGCTGCGGGCTGGAGCAGGTGGGTCAGGGCTAGGAAAGGCCCGGGTCAGCCTGGGCCGAGGGTGCAGGGGAAGCCATACGGAGAGCTTGCGTCCTTCACGCCGCCTGGACCGCCCTTGAGCGAGCAGGCAGTGTGCGGAGGAGGCATAATCCTAAATACTCAATTAACACTACCCTAATTAGCAGCAAGAGTGTGCGTGCACGCTTTGGGGTGGGGGTTTGGGATCAGAGGGATATGAGCGAATGAGAGTGGGAAGAAAATTGTAATTGGAGGTCCTAAAAATGAGAATTGTCTGTGTAGGCTGTTTATTCGTTCTTTAAAGCCATGCATCGAGGTGGAGAACGAGAGAAAAAGAGAGCGAGAGAGGGGCCAGATGTGTGCAAGCATCCTCAGGGAGGCGTCTGCAGGAAATGATGCAGAGATGAAAGAGAAGTTGTGACACGAAATAACTGAATATTTTCAGCGTCGCATTTGCAATTAATCCTCCCCAAAATATCAACTTCCCACATAGAGCGGCGCAGATGACGCTGTACAGGCCTATAAATACGTGAACGGTGGTGGGGTGACGGGATGCAAAAAACAACAAGAAAAAACCCTTTGAAATGTCCAGCCGCGTCGATCACGCCTGCAGAAGCGGGAGAGAAGGGGTTTAACAGTCGCTGGGTTTCAACAGAACAATGAACACACACAAAACCGCATCAGCCTTGGCTCAACAAATATGGGTTGTGGCAAGGCACAGATAAACAGGAACTGATTCTGAGAAAAAACACACACATACACTGTCAGAAGCAATGCAACATCCAGCAGGTTCACAGCGCCCCCCCCACCTCCTCCTCTCAAAGCCTGACCTGTTAAAGCATATGAGCGGTCAGCACAAACGCTCAGACAGGAACAGCCATCATCTTTATGTGCCTGTGTGTGTGTGTGTGTGTGTGTGTGTGTGTGTGTGTGTGAGAAACATCTGACCCTGGCAATTTTGGGCCAAGTCCAGTTTCTTTTCCACTGGTAGGTGACTGGGCTTCTCATTGTGATTTTACATAAACCGCGCAATTGAGCAACAGATGGGCTGAATTCCAATTCGCATACTTATGAGTGTGAAAAATATGTACTACTACAGAGATATGACAGCATGTAGTAAAAAAGAAGGCATGTCGGTACTAGGACAGACTGTATGTTCATAAAACTGCATTTTCAGAACATATCAGGACTCGCACTGTTGCATACAACACTAACGTAATAGGGTCATATCACCATCATGCATTATTGGGAGTGTTATTACACTACTATAAGGTAATTGAAACACACCTGTATTCACATGCAATTTATTTTTTATTATTTAAAACACTCTACTATACACATGTAGCATTTAAAGGATTTATAGTGTTTCATTTTAGCCATTTTGAAAATTAAGTTCAGTCATTTATTAGCAACTGCCGTGACAATATTGATGCATCACTAAAATTGGTCACATTAACAAAATCCCATCTCAATGGGAATCCACAGTATTTTGGGAGTGGAATTTTTAACAAGCAAATTACAAAGACTTGTACGTGTGGATGCAGTCATTTTAGACGCTTCCAAAACTGTTGCAACAGAGATGGAAATCAATTTTTGAATACAGGGCCTTTTTCTGTTCTACAGAAGGAGACGTCTCCATATTTTGTCAGTATAGTGAATGTACAAGTCATTGGTGTTTGTTGAGTTTTTGGCTCAAGGACCGCATTTAAAGACACGCCAGAAGTGTTCACCCGGGATTTATACAGACTAGTTCTTGCACACTGACTCAATCAATCATTTCTTTTTTAACCTTGCCTTTTAAACAGAAGCATTGTCATGTTAGAATAGAAAAATGTTCTGTCCAATATGTATAAACTAAAAAGCACACAATTCCCTAAAATATCCTAATATGCTTTAATATTAAGATTTGCAAGGATATTACTAAAGTAGTCAAACCTGTTCATTGAAAGGTAGTGACCAATACTCAACACCTAATGAAACCGCAAAGGATCAAAACATCCGAACGCATCTGAACCGGTCAATCAAAGGCACTAATTGATTTTGGGTGGACTGGAATGCACCAATCCAAATATTGTATACCGCGTAGGACGGATTGAGATTGGGCCTGGTTAAACATACACAAAACAGTCAAAGCAACTCATGCATGCACCCCCCAACACAAGCAGGGTTTTATGTCACTCTGGCAGCAGAATGGTTTCATAAAAGTGGGCTGGGGAGAGAGACCGAGTGAGCGAGCGAGCATGAGGGGCTTCTGGTGTCGTTGTATTCTAAACAATACCTGCCTGTTGCTAATGGACGTGTCATCTGCTCTTCTCTCACACTGATTACTCAGCGATTACTAACCCAGGCCCCCAGTCGCCGTAACAACCGTTGCCGGCACAATGGAACCCTGAATGTGGCAGCTGTTTGAAGCTCTACAATTAACCCAGCATGCCTCTGTGTGCCTCTCCGGCTCTAATTGAGTGGAGAGCTGAAAGAACGCGGCTGTCCTCCCCCAGACCTCCTGCACCGCAGGCTCGGGTTCAGATCTCTGCCCCTCTCAAACACACACTAATGACAATAATAGAGCGGGACTGTGGACCTGTCTGTCCGGACCAAGAGTCCTACAGAGAGACATCTGAATATGCATAGACTGATAAAAATAGGTATGCTAATGATTCACAGTAATTGCTAAACAGATCGCACAAGCAAGTTGGGGAAGACAACAGTGCAAAGGTTGGATGAAGAGAAATTTGGACAAGACTTTTGTTATGGGCAATAAATACTGATATAATCCATCTGTCAATTAATAAATAATAATAAATTAAAAAAATAATAATAAACCTGTCTACTGAAGCTGTCCTCTAAGCGATGACGTAAAGAGATACTAATATACTAAAACACTTATAAAAATAAATGTTCTAAAAGAATTTTTTCAGAGTGATGCCATAGAAGAACTATTTTTAGAACCCTTCAGTCAAAAATGTCAACACTAAGCATTTTATAAAAAAATCGGTATAAAAACCTTTGGATGTTAAAGGGGTAGTTCATAAAAAAATAAAAATTGTCAGTAATTTCTTACCCTCATGATGTCCCAAATCTGTAAGACTTTTCGTTCATTTTTGAAACAGAAATAGAGATATTTTTGATGGAACCGGAGAGCTTTCTGACCCTCCATAGACAACAACACAACTGACACGTTTAAGGCCTAGAAATGTAGTAAGCACATTGTTAAAATAATACACGTGACAACATGATTCAACCTTAAATGTTATGAAGCTTCAAGAACACTTTTGATGGTTTTACGGGTTTGGAACGACATGAAGGTGAGTAATTAAATGACAGATTTTTCACTTTTTGGTGAACTACTATTTTAAAGGTACTTTATGGAAATATAGGTGTCAATAAACTTTATTTTTAATTACAGTGTAATTACAGTTCAGGATGTCCACAATGAACAGGCACACATCTATATGACCTGCATCTATGACTATGTCAATGACAGAAATATGACTTTATGGAAAAATGTCTGTTGACATTAGGGATATAAACAATTAAAAGCAAGAAAAGCAAGTGTTGAGCAGACTGAAATGGAAAAGCCATTCAAAATTTAATCTAATATTTAGTTAAGGCCACACTTGGCTCCGAGCTTAATCGATTCATTTCCTGCTCCGCTTGGGGTGAACTGGCAAAACATATTCTGGTTACTTAGCTAATTCCCAACAGATACCAGCGAGTACCCAATCAAAGGTGAATCTCAGAGCTAATAAGCGCAGGGGCTCAGAGTCAAATTAAAATGCACATGAATAATACGTGTGATACTTGAGACCTTCTCAGAGGAAATAACATTTTAGGCAATATCCACCCGAAGACAGCGCGTGAAGTTTTCATTTGCATTACTCTTCAGCGTGACACCATTTAAAAGCCAATTCCAGCATTTTAATTCAATGAAACGATGCAGATTGGAGATGCTCTCTGCTTGGTCTCTGTTTGTCTTCACACACACACACACACAGTCCATGTCATTTTAAATGTCTGGAAATCTCTTTACTCACTCCCCGCTATATACTCTGACTCTGCCTCGTCCTTCCTCTCCTCTGCTCCTGTACTCTCATCTATCTCTCCATCTCTCCCTCTCTCTCTTTGAGTAAGCGAGTTTCATTGGGGGTGCTTGCCGACTGGAATCACCTCAGGGCGAACACTTTATTATCTGCGGTCAAAGCGTCACTACAAATACCATTCTACACACACAAGTGTCACTTTGCATTTGTCTGCTCCCTGCCTGCATAGGGCCAGCAGGACCAGGCTGCCTGTACACACACACACACACACACACACACACACACACACAGAGCGTGGGAAAACGGACAACACTAGTTCCTAAATAAATATATTAAAAGATAAATTAAGATGAAAATAAATAGTACAAGAGTAAGAGAGTCAATGTATAGTAATATATATGTCAATATGTAATACATATGTCACATATGTAAAATATATACATGTGTATACAC
Source organism: Puntigrus tetrazona (assembly GCF_018831695.1). Lineage (NCBI taxonomy): Eukaryota > Metazoa > Chordata > Actinopteri > Cypriniformes > Cyprinidae > Puntigrus > Puntigrus tetrazona. The sequence goes on along the minus strand of NC_056703.1, from coordinate 5,791,547 downwards.
ACACACACACACACACACACACACACATATATATGTATGTGTGTGTGTGTGTGTGTATGTGTGTGTATACAATCAGAGGGGCTCTCGGAGGCATATATATATATATATATATATATATATGTGTGTGTGTGTGTGTGTGTGTGTGTGTGTGTATTGATTGCTTCAATTGTTCTCATAAGTTGCTTTGGATAAAAGTGTCTGCTGAATAATATATTTACATTTTATATTATTTCTAATATATAAGTAATAAGTAATAATATGCAATTATATACATAGTAATGATTACTTTACAAATGCAATATTTAAACATGGATCTTTCATTACAACTACTGTGTTTTCTACTCTTTTTGTGGTGCTTGTGAGCTTTTTGTGTCGCTGTTTTTGTTATTCAGCACAGAACAGCTTTTCTCTGCCCTCCATACCGTAGCGGAGAGCACGAGGTACGAGAGATTATAAAGAAAGATGAATAAGAAATTCTCTGAGCTTGTAGCAGCGAGGGGAAGATAACAACCGCTCCACTCCCAGAGGAGAACCCCACAGACCCCATCCTCCCAACGCCTCCGAGAGCCCCTCTTCATCATCCGCAACAGCAGCGACAGCAGGCAGCGAGCGCTGTCCTCTCCGTGCCTGTGTGGAATGCTAACCGTCAGCAGACATGTCAGGGGCATTGTGGGACGAGAACCGGGCGACTTTGTTTTCTCTCACACTTCATGCCACACGGCTCGCCGGCGAACGAAAACAGCGCAGACAGAAACCGAGCAAAGCTGCAATGGAAAAGCTTGTACTGCACTTTTGCATTGTTCTGGTGTTTGTCAAAACCAAAGAAGTTATAATTCAAACAGCTTCAGAAAAAAAAAAAAAAAAAACCCTCAACGATCCGAAACGCATTTATTCTGCAAAATAAACTCGGAATGTGAAGTCGATGTTTTTGATTTATCTTCCCACGGCAACATTTAGAGCTCAGAAATGTATCTGTAGATCTATAGAAGTCCAAAGAACAATATTACACAAAACCAACAACAATCAGAGAAAGTCCTAGTTATCATGCAAACCTTAAACCGTTGCAATTGAAGTCATTCTCTCATGCATCTGAACTAATACGGGATTTTAAAAGCAATAACTTTATCAGTAGTTAATTTTGGTATTCTATATATTCAATTATGCCATTTGCCATGCATCATGGGACGAATTTCTTAATTCAAGGCTTATTATTTTGTCTGTAAAGAGGTTTGAAACTAGCATTATTTCAGCTTTCAAATACTATTTCTACTACAAAACATTTATATATTCTAATTGATTCAGTTTAAAATGACTATAAGGAAAAAATCTGGAACCAGGGCCATTAAAAAAAAAAGAAAAGAATAATGACTGCAGATCTTTTCGCGATTCTAATTCATTTCATAGGTATGTTTGTATTGTTGTATTCCTATATATATATAAAACATCTTTTGAAGTTATTTTTTTCCCATAATCCTCCCTTTTCTCATATCCTGCTCGCCAATACACAACATGCCTCACTCCTTTCAGGATCTTCAAATGCTGTTTTGTAGGTGTTTCTCTAGATCTGATAGCCACCCACGAACAAACAAAACATGAAGCGGCCCATTTCACTTTTCTACGACAGACTCGTCTGACTTCATGTGCGCTCGAATTTCTGGGGTCACAAAGTCGACAAGTCACTGCTCTATCTAAGCATCTTCTTGGGAGATCGAGAGCGAACGGATAGTCACAGCAATTTTTAACGACAAGTGCCGAATGAAATATCAGCTGCATCATTTTTTTTTTTTAAAGGAACATTTGTGTTACATACATGGCATTCTGACATGCACCTAATTTTTGCAAAAACAAAGCATAACAAAACAAAGTCTAAGGAGCAACTGGCGCACTGATGTCCAGAATATTCCTATTTTCTTAAAAACTGAAAGAACTGAGGAAGAAACAGTCCTCCGTCGAATAAAATCTTGGAGAACATCACAAGCTGCTCGATAGAGCTAAAGATAATGAAGAGATAACTCATAAAGCGAGCGAGAAAACGGCGAAAAAAAAAAAGTGGTTCAATTTCGATTGTCTCTGATAAGATGACCTCTTTTCGACTGCAAGATTCATATCAGCAAAACTTTCAGAAACAATCATTCACACACACATACTTTCTCACTCGCGCGCACACACACACACACACACACACACACACACACACACACACACACACTACAAAATACGCTCACATATGCAAAGTGTGTGATAGAGAGACAAATCAGAAAATTAGGCTGAGATTAGGAAGACGAAACAAGATTTCAGAGGAACAGATAACAGAAAGACAGAACTAAGGGCGTACAGTATATGCGTGTGTGTGTGTGTGTGTGTGTCCTGACAGGCCGAGGGAGATCTCACAGTGCGAGTTTGCAGGTAAATAGAAAAAGAGGGCTGCCTGCAGCTAGCCTGGAGCAAGTCTCAACCCTTCTGCTCTCTCATTTAGGAAACAAGGTCTCCGCTGCTTTAAAATGAATATTAAACACCCTACACACACACACAAGTGCTGGTGAAACCACATTAGGCCATTGACCACTGAGCCATAAGCCAACATGCTAGTAAAAACTTCACTAGATGGCCAAATCACTAAGGGGACTGCATTAGCACAAACAAGATACAAACAAGATCTATTTTCATTTCCAACACTTGTTTATTTATATCTAAACATGTCTTTGTTTGCTTTTTGACAATGTGTCTGAGAATATTAGACCACAGAGACATGTAAGGACAGGAAACAAGAAACCCAATCAAGCATGCAGAGTCTTTCATACTAATGCTTCTGATACTAATTTGCAAGAGACACACACACACACTTTACCCAGAGGAGAGTGAGTGTGTCAGGCAGGCTATTCTAATTGATGTTAAAGGTCCCAAAGGAGCAACAATGTTAGTTTAGCACGTCATGTACTGTCTGTCTTTCTCTCTCACACACACGAACCATGTGAATATGATCTGTCTGTCTTTTTTCACTAATCCCCTCTTTCATAACACATTACATGCCTCCTTTTCAATAAGAGACAGATAAATGGATGGAGAGACGGACAGGCAGAGAAATGGACGAAACGCAGGAGCTAGACAATGAGAAATGTATAGAAAAGCCGAAGAGAGTTAGACAGATGGTGAGAAGTATTTGTAGAAAAGACAGAGAGCAGACATATATAGAGAAATGAAAAGAAAGATAGAATGACAAAGAATAAGCAGAGTGATAGATAAAATGAAAGAACGATAGAACAATAGATAGACAGACAGACAGATAGACATAGAATGCTATAATCAACAGAATGATAGAACGACAGAACGATAGAAAGAACACTAGAATGATAAACAGAACAACAGATGGAATGCTAGAACGATAAATAGAATGATAGAACAGAACGATATAAAGAGATAAATGCTAGAACACTCAATAGAACAGATAGAATGATATAACAATAGACAGAATGCTAAAGCAATAGATAGATAGATAAACAGACAAATATAGACATATAAGACATAGACAGATAAGACAGATACAGACAGACGGAGAGATAGTAAGGAAGACTGAGAGAGATCAAGACAGACAAACAGAAGGTCAGTCAGTCAGACAGAGAGTGATCAGACAGACGGATGAATAAATATGAGATGGAGACAGGCAGATATCATCACAGTGTGCGCGCTCATGCTCTGCATCTTCTAACCTGTCTCCCGGCCCCCAACGGAAGGTCAGTCTCCGAGTGTGATCTCATTTCCTCGGCTGCTCTAGGAGCCCTGGATCCCCTCCACCGCCTCCTCCTCCTCCTCCTCTCCTGCCCTCCCTCTCTACCTCCTTCCAACCCGCACATACACCTGGGAGGCCCACGCGCCAGCTTAAAGGGCATCTCGCCTACGTCTGCCAAAGCCACGGCAACAGCCGCTAGCATACCAGGCCCCTTCCCCACCCCGCTCTGCCCTCTATGCCAGTGGCACCCAGAGCTCCAGGATGGGCACGGAATGAGTGGAAAGGCTGGTGGGTTCCCAGCAGCGGCCGGAAATGAGCCTCTGGGTGTGTCTGCAGGTTTCTGGCAGGGCGATCGGCCAATTGCAACCCTGGATAGCAAAGAATACTGCAGGATTGCATATAAACAACAATAAAAAAACCTTTGATTGTCACTGCCTATTGATACTACTATGAATGTGCATCACGGGGCAATGCACGCCCTGAAGGAGACCAGCTAAAATAAATGAACGCGCTAGAGAACCACGACAAAATCCCTGCAGACACAGGGCCCGAGGGCAGCTGTCAATCAATGTAAAAAGGTGAAAAAAATGTTGAAACCAAGGCTAAAAGTGACCTTTTAGTTGCCCTCTTGCTGCAAACGTGATTTGCTTTCTGCGTGGTGACCCCCGCTGGACTGGAGGAGCCTTACACTGCTGAAACAAAGACATTCTGGCAGGCATCAACATTTCATGACCCTTCCGCAACCCTTAGCCATTAATGTGAGAACTGAAACTCAGTCCAATTCTGACATCTTGTCAGTATGATACTGACTTCTGCTTCTCATATGGTTCAAGTCTTTCCCATCAGGCCTTCAGAGGTGATAATCTCTCTCTACCGGATTGGATGTTGTGACCCTGCAAATGATGTCACAGTGCCATATGTGCATCTGATTGGCTGCCAATGCCTGCTGTGGCTCAGGGCAGAGGGAGTATAGTGTTGTGATTGGACCTGAAGCACTCGCTCACTCACAGACACCTCATACAGGTGAGTCTGTAACGGATCACGTGTAACATTAGCATACGATCTACAGAAACGATTGAAATGCAAGAAAAGGGCAAAGCAAAAGAGAAAAATTAGGAGTAAATAAAAAGCCAGAGATGAAACACTGAGCTAAAAAAAGCAAAAGAGTGCACAAAATTTAAAGAGAGAACTACAAGAAATTATGAAAATCGAAAGAGTGAGAGAAAAGAAACTGAGCTAACAAGCACAGAATTAGAAGACGAGAGAGTGGATGAAAGCAAAAGGGAAAAAAGTAGAAGAGAGAAAAAGTGAAAAAGTAAAAAAGAAAGAAGGCATGGAAAATATGCTAAATAAAAACTGAAAATGTAAAAAAAAGTGGAACAAACAAGGAAATAAAGTCAACGAAGCTAAAGAAAGATAAAGAGCGCAAGAAAGAAAGAAAAAAATGAAATAAAGGGTGGGAACTAATAAAGGAGCAGGGAATATCGAAAAGAACGCGGAAAAGGGAGCGAAAGAGCAAAAGAAAGAGAGAAGGAAAGAACAAGCTACGGAAGCAAGAAAGGCAGAAAAGCACCCAGAATGCACTGCAGAGGTCAGCGTCGGAGTGGCTGTGATGTGTCCGGCCCCGGTGCTCCTGTCCCCAGGGTGCTCAGTGATGAAGGGGATCTGCCCTCCGCTCAGACTTTCATGTCGCCATCTAAGCTACTGGCAGACAGACACCGGCGGGGGCTGGACGACAGCTACAAATGTCACCCGAACAGGGAGATTTAATTAGGAACGACAAGCCCTGACGCACGAGAGTGCCGCCACATACTCCCAGAATTTAGGCATGCTGAAAGCGAGCGGCTGTGATTTATAATTTAACTAATGCCTGGCGTTTCTTTTTCATTTCTTGGCTAGAAGGGGAGAAAACTCAAAAGGCCTCCTCACTGAAGCTAATCTAATACGATATTTTTAAGGGCAGGCGGTCAACGGCTTTTTAAAAAGCACGTCGCTCTTTCTCTCTCTCTCTCTCGGTTTCTCGCTACCTCCACTTTACAACTCGCCTGACTTTCTCTCCCGTTTTTTTGAGCTCTCTTTCTGCTCAGACAGGGAAAGAGGTGTGATAATGAAAACAACCTCCTTTCCTATCTCCCGCCTCTCTCTCTCCCTTTCTCTCACCCGCTAAGCTCCATGCACTCTGGGGAAATTGATTGTCTGGCGGGCCGATCTGAGCACTCGCAGCTGATGCCGGAGCCAGTTAAGTCCCTTTTTTATTGAGGGTACGAGGCATTTTTAATGGGAGTCGCATCACTGAACTGTGCAGGCGCTCGGCATCTGCATACAGAAGGGGGCTTTAACTTTATAGTCATTTGAATACGCTCCCAAATCCCCTCGCTCTACTCGTGCCTGATCTGAGGAGGACAGAAAGCAGGAAGCCGTCCACCTCCATCATCTCCAGACACACCGGCCTCTCTCTCTCTCTCTCTCTCTCTCTCTCACCTGTCTGCGGCTCCAGACCAGACGGTGTGGTCCACACACCACACCGAAAGCTCAGCACAGACACAGATTCTCTAATCAATGACACACACAAAGGTCTTGTACTTATTGTTATGAGCTTGTGCTCTACTGCGGCGATCCCTCAATCAAAAGCAAACGGACTCCTGGAAGAGTGAGTGTGTGAGACTGAAAAAGAAAGAAACTGTTCTTTTACTATTGATTTCAGCCTCAGACCCCTACTGACTGCTTCTCAATGAGGAGTCTAGAAAGGAAGCGGCTAAATCCTGCTGAAATTGGAGGGAGGGAATCAATTTAAATCAAGCATGGCGGTCTCCATCTCCTTTCTTCTCTTCTCTTCTTTCTTTTTTTCACTTTTCCATGCAAAATCATTGATCTTTTAAATTTCTTTATCCATACCACATTCATGCATCCACTCGGATTGTGCATTCATTCGCCCACTCCTTCATCCATCCCTTTGCAGCTTTATTCCGCCATCCACTCATTCATCCATTCACCTGCTCATTCATTCATTCAATTACTTTTTTGTCCATCTTACCCTCTGCTCATTCATTTTTTAATCCTTCATCTATTTATTCATCTATATTTTCTTTATCCATGCATCCCACACATGCACCCGCTCCTTTTTCAATCTGCTTATTCATCTACCCATCTGCTCATTTCATGCATGCATTTATTATCTAACTTTTTTCATTTATTCATCCTTACTTTATCTATTCATCCAGTCTGCTTCTTATCAACCCATCCACTCCTTCAATCATTTAATCATCCATCCATCCCTGTATTAATCCATCTATCCACTCAATATTTAATCTATCCATCCATCTACTCATTTATCAATTCATCCATCATCTTATTCTTATTCATGCATTCTTCCTTTCATCCATCTTCTCATTGATTTGTTCATTCATTCATTCGTTCATCCATCAATATGCTTATCCATCCGTACATCCATTTCTTCATTCATTCTGCTCCTTTATGCATTCATTTATTTGCCCATCCATCAATACGCTTATCCAACCATCCATCCATCCATCTATCCATCCATCCACCTACACTTTTCAATCATTCAATCACTCATTCGCTTCTTCATCCATTCTACCTTCCTCTCATCCATTTCTTCATTCATTCACCCATTCTGCTCCTTCATGTATTCATCCACCCAACCTGCTTATTCAATCACACATGCATTCATCCTTTTTCTTCTCCATCCATCCATCCATCTGCATGTCCGTCCAGGCAGGGAATTCACTCACTCCTGCATTCTATTCTACGGCGCCAGTCAAGTTCTCTCACTTCCTGTTCTCAAACGTCACTCTTTTACAAAACACACACGCACGCATTCTTAAAACCCCTCAAAACAGAAACATTTCCAAAAACGGCAGCAGGTGCCCATGGATGTCCTTTCCCAAAAAAGCTGTCCCTTTAACCTTTTCCCGCTTGCCAAGAAGGAGAAAGCAGAACGATGGCGCGCTGATCAGAGAGCAGCAGGAGGACGATGCCATCCTATTACCTTTAAGCTGCTCTGAGCTTAGAGCTGAACCTAAGGGATAGTGGTTAGAGGTTCTTCAGCTCATCTGCCTGTCCTCACCATAATCAGCT